>NC_045432.1:65487518-65790549 GCF_902635505.1 Sarcophilus harrisii
GAAAAGATAATGAAAAATGTTAGAGGGGATGTGGGAAAACTGGGACATTGACACATTGTTGGTGGAGTTGTGAATGGCTCCAACCATCCTGGAGGGCAATTTGGAACTATGCTCAAAAAGTTACCAAACTGTGCATACCCTTTGACCTAGCAGTGTTACTACTGGGCTTATATCCCAAAGAGATCTTAAAGAAGGGAAAGGGACCCACATATGCAAGAATGTTTGTGGCAGCCCTCTTTGTAGTGGCCAGAAACTGGAAACTGAGTAGATGCCCATCAACTGGAGAATGGTTGGGTAAATTGTGGTATATCAATGTTAAGGAATATTATTGTTCTGTAAGAAACGACCAGCCGGAAGATTTCAGAAAGGCCTGGAGATACTGACACAAACTGATGCTGAGTGAAATGAGCAGAACCAAGAGACCATTGCACACAGCAACCACAATATTATACGACAATCAATTCTGATGGATGTGGCCCTCTTCAACAACAAGATGATTCAAACTAGTTCCACTTACTCAGTGATGAAGAGAGCCATCTACACCCAGAGAGAGGATTGTGGGAACTGAGTGTAGTTCACAACATAGCATTCTTACTCTCTATATTGTTATTTGCTTGCATTGTTTTCTTTCGCAGTTTTTTCCTTCCTTCTTGATCTGATTTTTCTTATGCAGCAAGATAACTGTATAAATATGTGTGTATATATATATATATATATATATATATGCCCATATATATGTATACACACACAAATCATCAATATATATATATATATATATATATATATATATATATATATATATATATATATTGGATTTAACATCTATTTTAACATATTTAATGTATTGGACTACCTACTATCTAGGGGAGGAGGTAGGGGGAAATTTGGAACAGAAGGTTTTGCAAAGGTCAATGTTGAAAAATTATCCATGCATGTATTTTGTAAATAAAAAGCCATATTAATAATAATAATAATAAAAATCAGCAGGATGATTTGAGAGAGGTCTGGGGAGACTTACATAAGGTGACCTTTATGAATCTAAGGGAAATGAACACAATCAGGAGATAATTATACAAGGCAACCGCAAGATTATACAATGATCAATTTTGATGGATGTGGCTCTTCTCAACAATGAAATGATTCAGGCCAGTTCCAAAATGGTCTTGTGATGAAGACAGCCATCTGCACCCAGAGAGAGGACTGTAGGAACTGAATGCACAACACAGCATTTTCACTCTTTTTGTTATGGTTTGCTTGCTTTTTATTTTCTTTCTCTTTTTTTCCCTTTTTGATTTTTCTTGTGTAGCAAGATAATTGTATAAATATGTATGCATATGTTGGATTTAACATATATTTTGCCCTGTTTAACATATACTGGATTACTTGCCATCTAGGGGAGGAGATGGGGGGAAGGCAAGAAAAAATTGGAACACAAGGTTTTTCAAGGGTCAATGTTGAAAAATTATCTATGCATATGTTTTGAAAATTAAAAAGCTTTAATAAAAAGAACAAATTAAAGCCCTCCATCCTTACTATAGTAATCTAGTTACTATAGATTAAAAGGACATGCTATTTACCTCCCTCTTCATGCCTCTCTTCAAAATCAAGGCTAACTGCTTAATGCTACATTAAACTAGAACCAAAGGCTCATAGATATCATAACGTGTTAGAAGTAAAAAGATTTTTAGAAGTCATTTATTTTATTCCTCATATATTTATTCATTAATTTATTAAATAACCATTCAATAAATGCCAGCCATGAGCACAATCTTCTGCAAAGTCCTCTTTCACTGTCTCACTGTGGCACAGAAGACTCTGGGGTCTCGAAGTCTGTGTCACTGGAGCCCAAGCCTTGGCATGTCATACCATGCTAAAAAAGGTACGGGGTAGAGTCCCACCAACAAATTTTGTCTGTTTTGCTGAGAACCAGTTGTGCTAAGTACAGAGAGTCTCAGTATCAATGGGCCAGCTCCTTGCTGATGAATTCTTTGGATATGGTACCTATGAAACCAAGAATAATATGCAATGGATCTCTATCCCATGCATGCCCCTTCAATGTAGCAGAATGGCATGACGTAAAGCTGTCAGAACATAATAATCATAAAATTGTTAGATGACGGATACGATTTTATTTAACTGGTGGTACTCTCAATGTGAGATTCTTCTCCTTTGCTGTATCAAAATGGAACATACTACTAGAAGAAAAGAACTGTATCAACCTAACTTTTTTTGTCATAATTAGAACTATGTATTCTATCTTAGTCACAACCATATCTCAATCATTGTGCCCATCACGGGGGCCACAATTTAGGAAGAATAAGTCAAAAGTTTAGCGTCTATTCTATACCACAGAAGAATCAGTGAAAGACTTAAGTACAATTACTTAGCCTAGAGAAAAGAAGACTTGGGGAAAGAGATGATAGCTAGTACTTCAAAGGGTGTTACTTGAAAGAAGAACTAGATTTATTTGGCTTTTCCCCAGAAGAAAGAACTAGAAACAAGTGATGAAGTCACAGAGATGATCATTTAAGCTTAAAAGAAAACTTCCCCATGTTTATAATGTTCCATTAATGGAAAGGATAGTCTAAGAAAGTGACCAGTTCCTCCCTATTGAGGGTCATCAGGTAGAGTGTGAATGGCTGCTTGTTAGGCATAGTGTAGTTGAGAGACATTTTGGGATGTGGAATGGACTAGAAAACCACTGAACTCCTAAGTCAGAAATGTTGTGATTCAGGGCATAAGTAGAATATGTCTGTGGATCTGATAGCTCGGACCAAAGGGAGTTCGTGAGAATTTCCAACTGGAATCGACCAGAATGGTTGTCCAGTTATTGTGCTCCATATAAACTCTTGTATTATCATTGATTTGTCATTACAGAATCCAAGATAAATCAAAGGATATAATAAGTATTTGTAAATGTTATAAAAGTAAAACAGCCAATGAAAAGAGTTGAAATCTAATTATAGAAAAGGCTTCTGAGAATGAAGGGGAAATAAATACATCTTAATTATCAGTAGCATAAAAAGTAGCTTAAGAACCAAGCAAGATTTCAGAAACATAAATCCAAACCAATTAAATCTAAGTTAACAACTCTTATGTACAAGAGACTAAGGTAGGTACTGGGGGTATAAAGTCAAATTAGAAAGTCTCTAGCCTAAGGTATTTGCATTTTACTGGGGGAGACAATATACACAGATGAAGACATACATGAGAATTTGAGGGGGAGGGAGAGAGTGCTGATGATTATGTGGAAATAAATAGGACAGTAGATTTAAAATTGGTGACCATCTAGTCCAAGCCCTCCTTCAACAAATAGGTTGCTTCAGGACAACTGACTTATCTTGTGTTAATAAAGCACTGTACAAGCAGTCATGTCAACCAGTGGAAAGCTGAAATAGTTAATTCTGACTTGAACCTATTAAAATTTATACAGAGAATTCATCCACAGGTTGAATTTGTCCTCAGAGGGAGCCATCTGTTCTCAGACTTTCAGACTCATGTAATCCTCAGATTCTCAGTAATTCCCAGACTCACGTCAATTCAAGACAGGGGTACCCAAAGCGGTGCCTTGCAGTCAACACCTAAACCAATCAAAATGACAGAAGGTGACTATTAGGCCACAGTCTTACCACTGAGGAAGGCTATTGAAATAACACAATCCAGATGTTCAACCAAATTCAAGTTTATTCTCCTCAGAAACCCTTAAATTTGATCTGATGTGTAATGTTTCAGCAAACTGATGACTTGATGCATAAATGTTGATTTTTTTTCTTGTTGTTCTTTGGAAAAAACAAGAGCACACCTGTGAAGAAAACCTGCTTTCCAATAGCATTAGAATGACATCTGTGTAGTGGAAGGATGTGAGAAACCTGGAAATCCATTTATGTCTCCCCAACCAGCCTCACCCTGGACAACTTAATACTGAAAAGCAGTGAGGGAAAATTTGAAAGCTGGCTAATGTACTTTTAAACTGCTACCTTTAGCTGGATTGTAAGAATGTAAAACATGTAAGGGACATGATGGAGGCCCATAAATCATTTCCTTTTTTTTTTTCAAACACGATCAACATGTTTGAATCAGACGTTGGTACTCAGGGAATGATACCAACTTCTTTCCAAGAGGGAGATTTGGTTTACATAGTTCAAGTACGGCTCTGGGAGAGTATACATTAAACCATCTGCTTTCTTTTCTTTAGATTTCTGAGACAGAGTCAATTTTTCCAAGCTAATAAAGGAGGAATAGTACTTTAAATAGCTACCTTCACATGCTAACAACAGATGAGAGTCAGGAAGGACCTTAGAGGTCACCTAGTGCATCACTACCTGCCTTGTTTAGAGGAAAAACTGGGGTCAAAAGACATTAAGGCACTTTTCAGAGACCTTATAGACAAATAGGTAGTATACCTATAAATAACACCAAGTGACAGCAAAAATATCCTTCTTAAAAGCTTTCTCCTCATGTAATGGAATCTTCTCAATCCAGAGAGAGGGAAAAAGGAAGGAAGGAGATAATGAGAAAGAGGAGAGATGGAAGGAATGGGAGGTAAAGGGGAGAAAAGGAAAACCAAGGGAAGGAAAGGAGGAAGGAAGCAAGCCTCTCTTAAGCATTTACTATATGTCAGACACTGTACTAAATGTTGGGGACAAAAATAGAAGGAAAAAGAAAAGAAATTTTCTTCCCTCAAGGAGGTTATATTCTTGTGGGAGAAGGAGAAAACACAAAAGTGAGTTGAAAGTGGGAGTGGGTGGAAGAATGAATATACTACAAATGGTTGAAGACTGCAAGTCAGAAAGAGGGCTGGGAGAAACCAAAGACTAGTCATCTGGGGCCCATCTTCAAAATGGAGGCCCCAGGAAGAACTCGCCAATGACAGAAGACAGAAGACCTTACACAGTAAAAAGAGATTGATAAGGCCTGGATATGGAGAGCATGGCATTATCATTACAAAAAATAAAATAAAATGGACTATATCTCAAAACATAAGAAGCATTACAAATATGGCAGTTATTCATGAAACACCTGTGAGTATTACAGCAAAGATGAAAAGCAATGCCCAATGAGAAGAAAGGATAAAGGTGAGCAGTTAGGACAGGAAAACAAAACAGTTTCCATATGACAAATAATCCATTGCTACAAAGCAGTGGAAAATACATAAATGAACAGACATGAAATAGATTACCATTTTCTCTCAATTTTAATTGATATAAAGCAATTACCATAGCAAGCAAGCCTCAAGAGGCAGGAACCTGCCTCATGCAAATACTGACTCTTCAAGCCGAGTGGAAAGACGTGGCAGCTAAGGACAGCATCACTTTAGAAATTAAATTCACTTGAAAAACCTTAAAGCGAAGGATCATAGAGGATTATGAAAAGTAACACTAGAAAAAAACAACAGGAAGAAGTTGTAGAGGGAAAATTAATTTATAGAAAGGGTGGAAAGAGAGGCAATTAAGTTCGATCCTCCCAAGAGTATTTTTTCCCTTCTTGAGGTTATTCAGTTATTTTTTTTTACCCAAAGAATACCAATAATGGAATAAAAGAAAAACAATCATTACTGCTGCCTACCATATGGGCTAAATAGCTCAGATATTAAGATAGATACAAAATGAATCCCTATGTCAAAGAAGTTATATTCTCCTAAAAAGACATGATTCTCCAGAAACAAGTGGACAATACATTATAAAAATGATTGGGAAGGAAAGACTCTGATGCAAAAACACTCTTCTGACATATTACTAAATAATTTCAGTTAACTTATTGCCTCTGTGAGCACTGTGACCTTAGACAAGTCATTTCCATTCTTTACTTCATCATCTGCAAAATGGAAGCCTAAATTCAATAGCTTCTGAGTACCAGCTTTATCCCTACGACTCTGAAAAAAAATATTCTGGAAAGCTGAAATGACAGTGGTTAATAGGATTCTGACATTCAAAATCAGAGGAAAAATAGCAAGACTGTATTTTAACCCAATGAGTTAAATCACCAAGTTTAGAGGTGACGAATGACATTACAATGTACTGAAGGAATAGGTTGGTGAAACTGCTAAGTCACTGTAAATGATCACTGAAGACTTTGAAACTGTGATCAATGATATCAGATGACAATGATAACGCAGGCTACCTTCATTCTGCCAAAGAGACTGAATATGCAGAATAAAGCACATTTTTGTAAGTGGTCAATGTGGGAATTAGTTTTATTTAACTCTGCATATTTGTTACAAGTTTTGTCTCTGTTTTTTCTTTTTCTAATGAGTGAAGGGAGATAGGAAGTAGAGAAAATAAATGCTTGTTAAATGAAAAAATAAAATTATGGCGAAGACAGAACTGTTGTACCAATTTTGACAAAATGGATAGATCTTATGAAATATATTCCAGTAAAGTTAGCTCCCATTCTCAGCAAATCACTAGAACACATTATTACTGGGATATTAGGAGAGCCTCTAAAAGAGCAAATAGTGATCACAAAGAGCAATCATAATTTCTTTAAGAACAAAATATTTAAGGGAATACTATAAACAAAACATACTTAGATTTGGCAAAGTGTGCAACAAAGTCTTCTTGGGGAAAGAAGGAAATCTATAGGCTTGATGATAGCACAGTTGGGTAGGCTTAGATCTGACTGAATCCATGGACCCAAAGAGGCTGGCTGATTTCACTGTGAAGTTTGAGGATTTGTCATTGTTACTATGCAATTTTATCATTTTTGTTGATGACCTGACATACTTATGAAATTTGAAGATAATAAAAAGTTTAGAGGACATGTAGCAAATACATATGATTATAGGATTCAAAAGAATATTCACTGGCCAGGAGAATGGGATAATGTAATAAGAGGAAAGTTATTAAGGACAAATGTGAAGGTTCATGATTGGATTAAAAAATAAGTTTGTTTTTTTATATAGGCTGCAGGAATCAGGAAGAAAAACAGGGCTTCTGGAGGTAGAGTCAAGACGGCAAACATCAGCCTGAGTCCCAAACCCCTCCAAAAACTCCTCTAAAAACCTTTAAATAATGACTCCAAACAAATCGTTGAACAGAAGAATACACAAAAGGACTGAAAGAAACAATTTTCCAGCCTAAGACAACTTAGAAAATTGGCAAGAAATATCCATTATACCAGGACCAGGCCTTGGGAGCCAGTGAATCAGCAGCAGCACAGCCTGCTTCTGAAGCTCTCACAGACAGACAGTAATGGATTCCAACAACTGGTCAGAAGGAGATTACAAGGATCCCTTTGTTAGCAATGAGATGGGACTCTTACTTTGTTGATACTCAGATTTAGGTTAACAGTCCTGAGTGTCAGTCCCAGGGCAAGGAGGAGCACCATAACTTGAGGCTACAGTGAAGTGGGACCCTCCTCAGAGTGAGGACAGAAAAAAGCACTTGTTTTCATTCACAGAACAGACAAGAGGTCAGGAAAGTAGCAAACATAATTCTCCTTAGATCATATCAACTTGAAAAACTGAAAACTTATAGGTCATTAGAATAATCTCTGAAAATAGCTGCATAAAAACCCTGAAGTTTGGAACAGTGCCTCCCTCCACCCTGGAAGCAGAGCCCTACTTTAACAAAAATTTTAAAAGGCAAACAATAGTCTGGGGAAATGAGAAAAAAACAGGAAAACAATTCTGACCAAAGGAAATTACTATGTTAATGAGGAAGATCAAAACACACAATCAGAAAAAGATAACCAAGTCAAAGTTCCTACATCCGAAGCCTTGCTCTCAGCCCATGGAAGAGCTCAAAAAGGATTTTCAAAATCTACTGAGAGAGACAGAAAATAATTGGGAAGAGAAATGAAAGTGATGCAAGAAAATCATGAAAAAGAAATAAACAGCTTGGTAAAGGAAGCACAAAAAACACTGAAGAAAATAATGCCTCAAAAAAAAAAAAAACAGACTAGGTCAAATGGTAAAGGAGATACAAAAGCTCACTGAAGAAATTGATTCCTTCAAAATTAGAAATGAGCAAATGGAAGCTAATGACTTTATAAGAAATCAAGAAATAGAATAGAAGAAATAGAAAACCGAAGTACTTTGTGGCACTTTGGCTTTATCTGCATTGAGTGATTTTAATCGAGGGACAATTAGCAGCTCTTGAGCTGGCAGCCTACATTCAAAGAAACTAGAAGCTAAGTACAAGAACTTACTTAAAGATTTAACTGCAAGACAAGAATGTCTTATAAGAGTTGAAATATGTGGAATGGAACTTATCAAACTTCTCTGCTTCAGTTCCATAAAAGGAAGCAGTGTTGCTGATATAAAGAGAATCCAAGTCCCCAGCTTTGGTTGGATCTATGACTTTTGACCACTCTTGAATGTTTTTCTAGAAATCAAGTAGATATCCATCAATTGGCGAATGGTAGAATAAGTTGTGGTATATGAAGGAATTGAATACTATTTTCCTATAAAAAGGGACGAATAAGCTGATTTTAGAAAGACCTAGGAAGATTTACACAAATTGATGCTGAGTGAAACAAGCAGAACCAGGAATATATACACAATAACAGCAAGACTGTATGATGATCAACTATGAAAAACTTGGTTCTTCTCAGTGATTCAAGGCAATCCCAATAGACTTTGAATAGAAAATGCCATCTGCATCCAGAAAAAGAACCATGGAGACATAATGTAAATCAACATGTTTTATGTTCACTTCTTTTTTCTGTTGTTTTTTTCTTCTCCTGTGTTTTTTCCCTTTTGTTCTGAATTCTGTGTCCCAACATGATTCATAAAGCAATGTGTATTAAAATAAATAAATGAATGAATGAATTAAAAAAAGGAAAGGGAGGGGGTAAGAGAAGTGGGGGTAATAGAAGGGAGGGCATACTGGGAGAGGGGGTAGTCAGAAGCAAAAGACTTTTGAGGAGAGACAGGGCAAAAGGAGCAATCATAGAAGAAACAGGGTGGGAAGACAAATAGCATGGAGGGAAATAGTTAACATTAGTATCTGTGAAAATGGAAACTGTGTGGATGCCCATCAACTGGAGAATGGCTGAATAAATTGTGGGATATGAATATTATGGAATATTATTGCTCTATAAGAAATGACCAGCAGGATGATTTTAGAAAGACCTGGAGAGACGTACATGAACCGATGCTGAGTGAAATGCAGGCGGACAAAAATAGAGGGTGAAATGAGCAGCAGGATGATTTCAGAAAGGCCTGGAAAGACTTACATGAACTGATGCTGAGTGAAATGAGCAGGACCAGAAGATCATTATATACTTCAACAACAAGACTATATGATGATCAATTCTGATGGACATGGCTCTCTTCAACAACGAGATGAACCAAATCAGTTCCATTTGTTCAAGAATGAATAGAACAGATAACATGATGGTATACTTAGAGAACCCCAGAGATTCTGCTAAAAAGTTATTAGAAATAATCCACAACTTTAGCAAAGTTGCTGGTTATAAAATAAACCCACATAAGTCATCAGCATTCTTATATATCACTAACAAAATCCAACAGTCAGAGTTACAAAGAGAAATTCCATTTAAAGTAACTACTGATAATATAAAATATTTAGGAATCTATCTGCCAAGGGAAAATCAGAAACTTTATGAGCAAAATTACAGACTACTTTTCACACAAATTAAGTCTGATCTAACCAATTAAAAAATATTAAATGCTCTTGGATAGGCGAGCAAATATAATAAAGATGACAATATTACCTAAACTAATCTATTTATTTAGCCTTATACCAATCAGACTCCAAAAACTATTTTAATGACCTAGAAAAATAACAACAAAGTTCATATAGAAAACAAAAGGTCAAGAATTTCAAGGGAATTAATAAAAAATCAAATGATGGTGGCTTAGCTGTACCAGATCTAAAACTATATTATAGAGCAGCAGTTACCAAAACTATTTGGCTATTGGCTAAGGAATAGATTAGTTGATCAGTGGAATAGATTAGGTTCAAGGATAAAACAGTCAACAAATATAGCAACCTAGTCTTTGACAAACCAAAGATCCCAGCTTTTGGGATAAGAACTTACTGTTTGATAAAATTGCTGGGAAAATTGGAAACTAATATGGCAGAAACTAGGCATTGATCCATACTTAACGCCGTACACCAAGATAAGGTCAAAATGGGTTCATGACCTAGGCATAAAGAATGAAATTATTAATAAATTAGAGGAACATAGGATAGTTTACCTCTCAGACCTGTGGAAGGGAAGGTTTTATGACCAAAGCAGAACTAGAGATCATTACTGATCACAAAATAGAAAATTTCTGATTATACCAAACTGAAAAGTTTTGTACAAACAAAACTAATGCAGACAAGATTAGAAGGGAAGCAATAAACTGGGAAAATATTTTTACAGTCAAAGGTTCTGATAAAGGCCTCATTTCCAAAATATATAGAGAATTAACTCTAATTTATAAAAAATCAAGCCATTCTCCAATTGAAAAATGGTCAAAGGATATGAACAGACAATTCTCAGATGAAGAAATTGAAACTATTTCTAGTCATATGAAAAGATGCTCCAAGTCATTATTAATCAGAGAAATGCAAATTAAGACAACTCTAAGATACCACTACACACCTGTCAGATTGGCTAAGATGACAGGAAAAATAATGATGATTGTTGGAGGGGATGTGGGAAAACTGGGACATTGATTTATTGTTGGTGGAGTTGTGAACGAATCCAACCATTTTGGAGAGTAGTTTGGAACTATGCTCAAAAAGTTATCAAACTGTGCATACCCTTTGATCCAGCAGTGTTACTACTGGGATTATATCCCAAAGAGATTATAAAGAAAGGAAAGGGACCTGTATGTGCACGAATGTTTGTGGCAGCCCTTTTGTAGTGGCTAGAAACTGGAAACTGAATGGATGTCCATCAGTTGGAGAATGGCTGAATAAATTGTGGTATATGAAAATTATGGAATATTACTGTTCTGTAAGAAATGACCAACAGGATGATTTCAGAAAGGCCTGGAGAGCCTTACACGAACTGATGCTAAGTGAAATGAGCAGGACCAGGAGATCATTATATACTTCAACAACAATACTAGATGATGAGCAGTCCTGATGGATCAGGCCATCCTCAGCAACGAGATCAACCAAATCATTTCTAATGGAGCAGTAATGAACTGAACTAGCTATACCCAGAAAAAGAACTCTGGGAGATGACTAAAACCATTACATTGAATTCTAGTCCCTATATTTATGCACACCTGCATCTTTGATTTCCTTCACAAGCTAATTGTACAATAATTCAGAGTCTGATTCTTTTTGTACAGCAAAATAATGTTTTGGTCATGTATACTTATTGTGTATCTAAGTTATATTTTAATATATTTAACATCTACTGGTCATCCTGCCATTTAGGGAGGGGGGGGGGGGGTAAGAGGTGAAAAATTGGAACAAGAGGTTTGGCAATTGTTAATGCTGTAAAGTTACCCATGTATATCCTGTAAATTAAAGGCTATTAAATAAAAATAAAAAAAAATAAAAAAAAAAAGTTGACATTTAAAAAAAAAAAAAAAAGAATGAATAGAACAAGCTACACCCAGCAAAAAAAAAAAAAAAAAAAACTCTGGGAGATGACTATGAACCACTACATAGAATTCCCAATCCCTCTATTTTTGTCCACCTGCATTTTTTATTTCCTTCACAGGCTAATTGTACACTATTACAAAGTCCAATTCTTTTTGTACAGCAAAATAACTGTATGGACATGTATACATATATTGTATTTAACTTCTACTTTAACATATTGAACATGTATTGGTCAACCTGTCGTTTGGGGAGGAGGTAGGGGGAAGGAGGGGAAAAATTGGAACAAAGGGTTTTGTAATTGTCAATGCTGAAAAATTACCCAGGCATATAACTTGTAAATAAAAAGCTATAATAAAAAAGGGGGGGAAAGCATTAGTATCTGCAAAAAAAAACCATTTTAAAAGCAAGTTTCTCAAACATATAGAGAACTAAGTCAAATTTGTAAAAATAACAGCATGTCCTCAAATTATAAATGATCAAAAGATATGAAGAGTTTTCAGATAAAGTAATCAAAGCTATCTATAGCCATATGAAAAAAACCTAACTCACTACTAATAGGAGAGATGCAAATTGAAACAATTCTGAGGTACTACTTCATCCCTATTGGATTGATTTATAGATAGAGGAGCAAAATGACAAATGTTATATGGAAAGTGGGAAAAGAGACATTGATGTACTACTGGTGGAATTGTAAACTGATCCAACTATTCTATAGAGCAATGGCCAAATGGCTGTAAAAGCAGGAATATACGTTGACCTAGCAATATCACTACTAGGTATGCATTTCAAAAGAGTGAAAAAAAAAACAAAAAAATTAAATAAAAGAATCCATATGGACGAAATGTCTGAGGCAAAGAATTGGAAATTGAGGGGATGCCCATCAATTGGGAAATGGCTGAAAAATTATGGTATGTGATTATGATGGAATATCATTGTGCCATAAGAAATAATAAGCAGGATGCTCTCGGAAAAACGTGGAAAAGTCTCCATAAACTGAACTGAAGGGAAATGCACTGTGTATAAAACAAAAAAAAAATTTAAAATGATCAGTTATAATGACCTAAGACAATCTAAGGATTTATGATTAAAAAATCCTAAAAACTGACAGTGTCTGAATACAAATTGACACTTTTTTAACATTATTTTTCTTGATGGTTTTTTTTAGGAAAGGCTCTATCTTTTATTATACAATATGACTTTTATGGGAATGTTTTGCAAGACAATATGTTTTACCTATAATGAGCTTGCTTGCCTTCTCAATGAGGGGAGTGAGGAAGGAGGAAGGGAGAGAATTTGGAATTCAAATTTTTAGAAACAAATGTTAAAAAAAAGTTTTTGCATATAACTGTGGAAAAATAAAATACTAATTTAAAAAGAAGAGAGGCTTGTGAACCTTCTCTGAGACATTCAATAGCCTGTAACATTTTGCCAGTCTTCTTTAATCTTAATGCCTTTCCTCTGAGAATATCTCCAATTTATCCTGTATATGTGTGTGTGTGTGTGTGTGTGTGTGTGTGTGTATGCGTGTGTGTCTATCTTCTTTCTACATGGTTATTTGCACACTGTATTTCCCCATTAATATGAGTATTTTCACCTTTTCTTTGTATTTTTGATATTTGTGTTAACATAGAAAGTTGATAATCACCATTTAAAGCCTTCACAATTACATCTATTTGTAGTTAATTTTGTTGTATGGATTCAGTTCCATGGATCTGATGAGGCAATGTCTATACAGTATAGTGAATTAATTCACTTAGAAGTTGCCTTGCTCAGCAATGAATCGATTATCTTTATGATTTAAATTTTTGTATACTTTGATCTTGTCCATTACTAAGCACTTGACCTAAAAAGATATCAAGTGAATCAATAGCATAAATATTTTAATAATTATAAGATAATTCTAAATAAGAATGATTCAATCATCAATAAAACCAACTAGAGTTAATATCTCTTTAAGCATTTCGTGAGGATTACAGACAAAAGTATAGACAAATTTTTACCAATAATTTAGAGTCACAGAAAAATATTTTTGATGGAAATATATAGCCTTAAGACAGAGAACCAACCAAGAATAGTGAAGGTTGACTTTGGGTGAGAGAAAGACTCAGGTGAAGTCCTAGTTCTGACACATATTAGCTGTTGTTTCCTAAGTGGGCAAGACAGTTAGCTTGTAAGTGCCATAAGCAACAGCCTGTAAGTGCCATAGGCAACTTGCTAAAACACTGATACTCTGCTTTGGAAGAAGGCAATCCAACACCTGGGAACTTCCCAGGCCTGTGAAATCCCTCAAAAACTATGATGGAGAGCAACTTCAACAAGTCTGTCATTGAGCAAAGATATGTTTCATGGAAATTCTGAATGGAAAAACATCCTTTTCACTTCATGCACATCAAGTCAGATTTTTTTTAATTTGAACTTTGATATTCTAACAGTATCCATTATTATCATACAACCATTCCATTATCTTTGAAAAGCTAGAATCTCTGGATACACTGTCTTGGTGGATTCTGCTTAATTATCTGACTTCAGGACAAGGAAAGACACGTTATTCATGGGAGAGAAGGTGGGAGAGAGGTATATTTGAAAAGAACTGCCACCTAAAAGCAAAAGCCATCAAAAAGCCACTTAAAATCTATGGCAGAGGCTATCTGCATACCTTTAAGTCTTTGTATGGGACCTTTGAATGTTCTCTATATGCTAAGGTCTCAGGGGGCATCTGCTGTCTTCAACTCTTCAAGTGATTTCAACTCTGGGCCATCAGAGTTGAAGTTTTAAATGGGTGACTTCACGTGAGAAATGTCCTAATAGGATGTTGATTATAAAATCAGTTCTGTGATGGACATAATTTGATTTATTCTGCTATCCAGAACAGCAAGGGATGACATATGCTAAATAAAAATAATTCTCCAAGGGGAAAGAAAAAAGGAAATAAACCTATTATCAGAGTCTTACATATCCATATACCAGTCAGCAAAATATATAAAATATTCATCATCATTACATCATTCTATAACGTGATTTCATTTGTAGTATCATTTGGGATGTTGTGTTATTCTGATGGCCAAGCTGATCAATGCTGGGGTTCAAACACGAGGTGCAGGAAATGATTTTATAGTCCCTTCAATAATGAGTATAGTTCCTTGCAACCCATAGACTGGCATCCAACCAGTCATTTGTCATTCCAAATCCCAAGTTTCTAATAACAGAGACAAAATGGGACCTGTGAGTATATATGCAAGAATGAATAGTGACAGGCAGGGCCACTTGTATACTGAGTTAGAGTCCTCCGTGCCTCCTTACCCAGGTGTAGAGGGCTGCAGATAGTGGGGGAACTCTGGGTAAGCCCAGAAGAAATCCACTTACAATATCTGGTTTGGCTCCCCATTTCCCTTTGGTGCCCACCTCCCTTCCTGAGAAGTCAAGGAAGCCATGACCACCTCTGTTCTACTTGAAGCAAGGGATACTCACAGCAGGTGCTTACAGTTAGCACTTACTCAGTGTGATTGATGAGACTAGATTCTCTAGTTAGCACATACTTAGTGTGCTGTAATGATGAATCATACTGAGGTATTTAAGGGCTGAGAGGACTAGAAATGACTCACACAGACTCTATTGCAGACCACCCTGGTGGCTCTCCTGCCTCCTTCAATTCCTTCACTAAGACCAAGACTAGTCCTGAGATCCTCCAGAGAGCTAGTCCAGACACTATGTTTTGGCACCTGAATAGAAACCTCCAGAAGGACAGTATCATAAATCTTTTGGTCGTCTGCCTTTTATCCACGTTGTGGTAGACACCTTTTCAGGATGCACTTTTGCAATACCAGCAGCAAAAGAGACAGCCCTAGTAGTCACTGAATTCCTTATCCAACATTTGCCATTATGGGTGTGCCACAAACAATAAAAACAGACAATGGACATGCCTGTACTTCTAAACATTTTGCCCACTTTTGTGCACAGTATCAGATTTTACACACCACTGGTATACCTTTTAATCCTCAAGGACAGGCAATGGTAGAGAGGAGAAACAGAGATATTAAGACGCCCCTCCAAAAACAAAAGAAAGGGGGAGCCACAAGGTAACCATGTCCATTAGGAGCTAAGTAGAGAAATAACTCAAATACTTTTGGACTTATTTATTTAGAAGCCAGGAAAATCTCACTAATCTAATGTAGAACAAGGCATCAGGGAAAAGAGGGAGACAGAAACTTGGGACAGGTGCTACATGTTTTCTCCAGTATCTGGTGGGAAAGCCAGGAGCTGAGAGAAGCTCATTTCTGGGAAAGAGAAAATTAAGCCAAAACTAACATCAAAGGCATAAATAAACAATTATCACACAATCAGTCAATCAAGCAACAGTTATTAAGCACATACTATGTGCTAGATAGGTACTGTGTTATGTGCTGAGAATAGAAAGGCAAAAAAGAAATGGTCCTTCTCAATGTGCTTGTATTCTATCTGGGGAAGCATCAAGTAAGCGAATAACTAAATATGAAATATAGAAAATGTATACAAAAAACAAAAAGGAATTTCCTCAAGAAGGCACCCAGTAGCTTAGAGGGGATCATTTAAAGATTCCTGGAGGATATATAGCTTTTGAACTGATCTTTAAAAGAAACAAGAGATTTTAAGCAGAAGAGGTGAGAAAGAAGTGCATGTCTTCCAATTACAGGGGACGGCATGTGCAGAGAAACACAATGGAAGATAGAATATCACATAGATTTATATAGAATAACAATGAAGCTAATTTGGCCAGATGATGAATTGAAGAAAGGGTATGAATAATAAGGCAATAAAGCTAGGCTGGAACAAAAATGTTAAGAGCTTTAAATGATGAGCTCAAGTCTAGAACATACCCTAGAAATAGTTGGGAGCCATTGCGACTTCTAGAGAAGCAAAATGGTATGGTGAGACCTGTCACTTTTTGTGAATACGCTTTGGCAGCTAGGTGGGGGAAGGACCGGTGGAAGGAAGGATAGCATTGTGGCAGAGAAACAATTACAAAGTTATTGCATCAGTTTAGGAAAGAGGTAATGAATTAACATCATGGCTACATGAGGGGAAGGATACCAGATTTGTTGCAGTGAAAAATTTACCCAAAAGATTATTTTCCAGAGAGCTCATACAAGGCAAGCACTGATGAAGAAATAGAAGTGGTACAAGGACACTCTCAAGGTCTCTAGAAAGAGCTCTAGGAAGATATAAGGGAGATATTGGCACAGGACCACCCAGTATGGCACGCTTACATCAAAGGCAGCGCTGGTCTCTATAAAAGAAGAATTGCAGTATCTCAAAAGAAATATGAGATGTGCAAATTTAGAGATACCTCCACTCCAAATGTCCATGAAGACAATTTATGACTGACCCGTGGTAGAACCTTCAAAGCTTAGACTGGTCTGATCAGCCTCAGTCAGATGCTCTGATGCTCTGTACTCTGACCCCAATGTCCTGATATCATCTGGGACATTTTCTAGCACAAAGGACAACAACAAGAGAGAAATTCTGTGAAACTTGGAAAATGACTGGATTTGTGGTGTGAAAAATTGAAGATGCCAATGAAGCTGTGAATCTAGGTAACTAGGAAAATGGTGATACCCTCAATAGAGACAGGGAAGTTTGGAAGCAGGATTAGTTTGGAGGAAAAACTAATGAGTTCCATTTTGTTCAGATTGAATTGCAATGCCTACGGCACTTCCAATTAGAAATATCCTAGAAGTGGCTTGGAAAAAGAGCTCAAGAAAGACTAGAAATACATAGAAAGGATAACTAAAGTGAAGTGAAATCAACAAAAATCATCAAAAAAAAAAAAAAAAGAGTACAGGGAGAGACTGAGAAAAAGACCCAAGGCAGATAGACAGATACATAGATGGTAGAGTTTTTATTATTAAAGACTTATCAATATGTCAAGAACTCTCCCAAATACTGAGATACAAATAAAAAATAGACAGTCTTTACCCTCTTACAGGCTAATGAAGGCATGAAAGGAAGCTGAAAAGAAGTGGAGAAGGGGAGAAGGCACTTAAGTGGGAGGAAAGGTTTTAGCAGAACCAGGCTGTGCAGCCCACCCTCGATGAACTATTCTATTTTGAGCCCAACTTACAGTTCATTTGCAAAAATCTAATACATGGGTACTAAGAGTAGGCTACGCAGGTTATCCATGTAACTGAATATCATAATCTGGACAATAGGCATTTTTCCTCCATTTGTTTTTTTTTTTCCTACATGGATAGTTATGTCCAACTCTCATTAGTAATTATAATCTCATTTGGAAGGCTTGGTAAAAGCAGGACTGGATGTACTCAGTACAATAGCTTCTGCAAAGATGGAGATTCTCTTATCAACATGTAGTGAAATAAGGTGATCTGTAAAATGATTCACACATCTTTAAAGTGCTAGATAAATGCTAGCTGCTATAATTATTAATATTATTCACTCTAACCATTTTTCTATCATCCAGTTCTCTAACCCCTCCAATGGGCTATTTTTAATGGAACAGAAGAGATAGCAAGTGGTGGTGAAAAGAGTACTAATCTTGGGAGTCCAGAACATTAAGTTTCAATGCCCATTGTTCACTCTAGTTGCAGCATGATAGGCATTTCTCTACTAAGCTACAAATGGAATCTTTGGTTTCTATTGTATCTTAGTGACTACCATCCATCATACTTTGAAATAAATAATCTATAGTGTGATCTCTTCATTCAATGCACTGCACACATATTTGAAAATATTATGGGAATCATTTGGAATTTTTGGAGTAGTTTCCTCAGAAATACCCCAGTGCTATAATTAATGATAAATCACAAGTCAGCTTCTTCACTAATGAAGTCCTTGAGGGCAGTCAATTCTACATGAATTTAAACTCCTGAGGGACAGTAATAATCTTCTATATCTTTTTTTTTTTTTTGCTATATTTCTAGATAATCAAATGTCTGGACAAATGAACTGGATTCAAATTTAAATACTGCCACTTCCCACTTTAACCTCTCTGACTCAGATTCCACATCTGTGATAGCAGAGAATGGGGCTAGATAATCTCTATTTACTTCCAGGACAAATTCCTATGATCTTTGATCAAAGTGGCATTCACATTGAAGACCTGAGGCCCTATAGGTTCCCTAAGCATCAAAGAAACATTAACTCTTGTCACAGTTACTGTGACATATATAGGATGTAGGAAAGACTAATAACATCTTTTAGAAAAAGAGTCAACAAAATTAAGGGATACACAAAAAATGACTAGTTTTAGCTTAATTGTCAAGTAAATACAAAATTTCAGTAATCAAAGTACTGTAATTTATAGTAAACTGAGCCATTACTTTGGAAGGTAGTATTTTTTCTTTTTACCCTAATTTTCTAGTTTAGGGAGAAGAGGAAAAATGTACAAGTCCACGTGATTTTTATCATATTAATTAGGCCATTTAGATATTAACTTCAGCTATCAATATAAAAATGATGTACTACTCTGCTACAGAACTTCAAATTTAACCAATGAAATCTTGCCTCCATTGTATGTACCTCAAACCTCTGCCTTACTTATTTTTTCCCTCTTCTTCCTTCATCTCCATCTGTTCTGCTTGTCCCCTCTTCTCTTCCCTCCCCTTTCCCCCCTCCTCCTTCCCATGTCTTTGTATCATTCTCTCTCTGATTTTCCCAAGAGTAAAATGATCACATCTACATAAATGATTCTCAAATCTACCTATCTACCTATCTATCTATCGCCATTATCCATAAGAAAAGGCTTTCCAACTTTTACTTGAAGTACTGAAAAGAGAGACAATCTACTATGTCTTATCTACTATTGTCTACTACTGTCTACTACTGTCTACTATTGTCTACTACTGTCAATCTACTATGTCTATGTCTTAAGGCAGCTCATCACCATTTAGGACAACTTATAACAATTGCTCCTTCCACCCCCTCCCACGGCTAGGAAGACCAACTCTAACTCTCTTTGCACAGGACAATGCTTCAAACACTTGAAACATGCTATCATGTCCTACTTAAAATTTCTCTTTTTCACCTTCAACAGTTCCAATTCTTTTAACAAATGATAATGGCACAATTTTTTTTAATCCTTAAAAAGGTTACTATATATTTTAAGTTGCTAAAAATCAAGTAGTATGTGGAAGTGAATTTCCAGTACATTTATCATTTAATACAGCACTTGTCAGCAGAAAAATATTTTATAGTGTGACTAATAATTCATCTCTTTAAAAATTTTTTTCTTTTTATTTTCACTTCCACATTTTCTCCTTCCCTCCACTTCCTCTTTCTCTCACTCATGGTGAAGACAAGAAATAAAATATCCATTATACATATGAAGCCATGTAAGGCATTTTCATGTTAGGTTCTAAAAAATGAAAGCAAGAAAAATGAATCAAAAAACATAAGTTTCAATATGCACTCAAAGTCCATCCTCTCTCTGGGGGTAGAATTTTTCATCATAGATCCTTTGAAAATGCATTGGACCATTGCACTAATCAGAATGGCTAAGTCATTCACAATTGATCATAGACATATATTGCTATTGCTATGTACAGTATTTTCGTGGTTCTGTTGACTTCACTTTGCATCCTCCATTTACATAAGTCTTTCTAAGTTTTTCTGAGAGCATCTTGTTTGTCATTTTAACAGCAAAACAGTAGCCCATCACATTCATATACCACAACTTGTTTAGCCATACCCCAGTCAAGGGGTATCTCCTGACTTTCCAATTCTTTGCTATCACAAAAAGAGCTGCTATAAATGTTTCTGTATGTAGGAGTCTTTTTCTTTAAAAAAAAACTCTTTGGGATACAGACCTAGTAGTGGCATTGCTGGATCAGAGAGTATACCCTGTTTTATGGCTCTTTGGGCATAGTTCCAAATTGTTCTCCAGAGTATATGTTCTCCAGTTCACAATCCCATCACAGTGTATTAATGTAACTATTCTCCCACATCTCCTCCAGCAATTATCATTTTTCCTCTTCTGTCATGTTAGTCAATCTGAGAGGTGAGGTGATACCTCAATATTGTTTTAATTTGCATTTAATTAATCAATAGTGATTTAGAGAATTTTTTTCATGTGACTATTAATCACTCTGGTTTCTTCTCTTGAAAACTGCCTATTCATATCTACTGACTGACAATGGCACAATCTTAAGGTCTGTTTACATTCTGCTTGTTTTTCTGCTTGACTTTTAGCTCCTCAATGTTCTTCTGCAAATGTAGCATGAACACAATATTTCAAGTGAAGTCTAACTGGGGTTCAATAGGACTGCCTAGGTGGACCAGGGGATAGAGCACCAGGCCTGGAATCATGAACATCCAACTTTCTAAGTAAAAATCTGGTCTGAGATATTTCCTAGTTGTGTGATCATTTGCCTCAATTTTCGCATATCTAAAATGAACTGGAGAAGGAAATGGCAAACTACTCCAGTAACTTTGCCAAAACAACCCAAACCCAAATGGGGTCTTGAAGAGCTGGATATAACTGAAAAGACTAAAAAAAAAAAGACTAACTTCTCTACCCTGGACACCATACCTGTTTTAATGGCTATGATATAACATCAGTGACTCATATTGAGCTTGAGGTCTGCTAAAGCCATAATTTTTTTCAATGTACCAATTTTTTAGTTAAGGAAAGATAAGAACAAATAGTGTGGTTAAACAACTGAAAGTCCCAGTTACTCCCCACAACACCCTAAAATCAATATTCCTTTCTCTGCTTCTCCAAATACTCCATTGATCAAATCATTCATCTGAAAGAAATAGGGGTATATTAGGAGAGAGAATTGTACAAGAAGTGGAATAACAGTCACCATCAATGAAACGCATGATTGAATGGGCCAGTTGTGTGGCAAGAAAGAGAAACAACTGAGAGATAACCATGGGCTCCAAGATGAACAAGTGCAGATAAATGATCATCTGCATCGTAAGAGGGAATACCCACTTTAAATCAATGAGATCACAGAATCACTAAAATAATAGAAGATAAGAAAAAGAGAAAATAGAAAATGACTTTTTAAACTGGCAAGCAAAAAAAAAAATCCCCACAACTGTAGACTTCACAGAAATATGATAAAATTACCCCCGCCCTTTTTTTTTTTTACTTCTATGACCTTTAGAAACAATGAGATGTCAGAAAATGTTCTTATGGGTTTGCTCTGTTAAAAATACCCATAAATTCATTAGTCAAGGCTGTTCCATTTTGTCTGAAGATAAGACCTTAATGAAAAGCTGCCTTTACTTACTTAGTAGACACTCAATCAGTTAGATGAACTAACCGAGATGACTTTAAATTATTTATTAGGCCTTAATGTTTCATTTCCGTGGAGAACAAGGTAGTGCTAGAATGATTTCAGTTTGTTAAGTGACCCACTAAATGAAGGCACATGGCTCTTTTAGGGAAAACATCCTCTGAGGAAAAGCAGGGATTGGTTATTAATTTTCTATTTCTGACCTTTGAGAGAAAAAAAAAACAACAAAAAAGTTTTTTTCATTAGAAAACCAAGAATAACTTGTCAAATTTGGAATAGACAATAATAAATTATATAGAGACGTGTTAAAGTCCAGGTATTAATGCTAAAAAGGACATATTATTCTGGAGAGGAACACTGAGGTGAATCTATAAAATGTACCTCCTCCTTTCTTTTCATCCTCATATCTATTCCATCTCCAATCTCCTCCCCATTTCTGTCAAAGGTCTCACCCTTCTTAATCAAGCAAGTCCATTACCTATGAGTTAACATCAATCCTTGCCATGTCATTAGTCGGGGACATCATACCACATGCTCTCTCCATCTGGACCAGAACATGTGACACTGAAGCTAACCCATATCTCTGTACCCAGTTCTTCCAAAATTTATACTCCAGACTCTGGTGAAGTTAATTTACTCACATGTGCAATGGCCACACTAGGATCCAGTCTGGTTTCATTACTAAACTTAGCCCACTAAGTGAATGAATTAGCTATGTCTCAATTTTACATATCAATTAGTCCATCTTGTCATCTGCACTGCTACCCTTATGCTCCTACCCCATCTTTCCCCTATTCAATTCAACAAAATTCCTCTCCAGTCTCCCCTTCCCTATTTGTGTTGTCTTATGTTATTAGAATATAAACTCCTTGAGGGCAGATACCACTCCAGCATTTAGCTTAACGTATGGCACATAGAAATTAATAAAGGCTCGTTTAGTCATCCCCTCATTTCTCATACCTAGTCAGTTAGGAAGAGTTTGTTGCACTTATCTCCACATCTCTTAATCCATCCCCTTTGCTCCAATTACTCATAAGAATCCTAATTAAGGACAGTGATAAAGACTTTCTAATTGATTTTCCTGCTTTCCATCCCTTCCTCTCCAATCCATTCTGTAAAGAGCCACCAAAATTTTTTTCTTAAAGAAAAATCTGATTCTGTCATTCCCCTGCTCAATTCACCTTAGTGGCTGATAATTCTTTTTTAAAAAGAAAAAATTCAAATGCTGGCTTTGATGACCCACTACAATTTATCTTTCACTTACCTTTCTAGCCTTTTTTGTGACATGCCCCTTTACAAACTCAATATTCTAGCCAAAAGAGAAAATGAATCCCTTGATAGTTTAACATTTATTAAGGGCTTACTATGTGTCAGGCTCATAATCCCACAAGACCCCATCAGTCTTCATACTCTGTTTTCTGACGACCCTACTCTTTTGATGGTGTAGCCATGAACTCTAAAACTTCCATAAAGGAGAAGACTGACATCAGAACATGTCATTGCTCACCAGACTCTATTACTTTGCCATTTCTCTGGCTTTCCTATCATGTTCCACTGTCAGGTACCTTTGCTGGTTCCCCTATTCCCTCAGTCTTGAACTTCCTTTTGTGTATTTCCTTCCATTATTAGATTGTAAGCTCCTTGAGAACAGTGACTCTCTGACTTCTGCAGCCCCACCACTCAGCATAGTACTTGATACATGCTAGATGTTTAATAAATGTTTACTGACAAACAAGTAAGCGCTAGGAACATGAAGAAACATGAACACTTGATCCTTACCCTTAAGATGCTCAGATTATGAATCAAAGCTTCTTAAACTGTAGGTCATATAAATGAATGTGAGGGTTGGGAAAGCATGGTTTATCATCAGTGAATGTTTGATTTGTATACCTATTTTACATAGCTATATATAAAAAATTTGTGGGGTGAAAAAGGGGTTGCAAATAGAAAAAGTTTAAGAAGCTCTGTTCTACAGGGGGATGCAACATACCAAAAAAGTATAAAGAAGATGTATACAGTGGAAATGGAAGTTAATCACAAAAGGAAGATACTCTGTGAGATATGGCAGTGGGATGCAAGGAGGACAAGAAAAGGGTGGAAGCTGGATGGAAGAAATAAATGAGAAGGGGAGAACACGCCAGGGAAAACACCAGTGCAAAGGATCAGAGTGACAAAGTGGAGTGTCCTTATCGTAAAAGTGTCAGTTGGTTAGCGTAGCTGGTTAGTAGAGCATAGAGCAGAGTTATTTCTAAGAAGGCTAGAAAGATAAGAAGAAGCCAAGTTCGAAAGGGCTTTAAATGCCAAACAGAAGATTGTGTAGTTGACCCTGGAAGTAAGGAGAAACCAATAGAGATCATTGAGTGGGGAAGGGTTAGGGGTAACATGATCAGAACTGAACTTCCAAAAATCACTTTGCAAGTTGAATTCAAGAGACTTGAGCTAGAGAGACCACTCAGAGGGCTACTGAAATAGCTAATAGGTGATGAGGATCTGCAACAGAGTGACAGCTTTGTGAATGAAGAGGATCTATAGGAATATCATTATCATGGTCAAAGGGACATGATCTGATGATAGATTGGATGGGCTGAGTAATATATAGCTAAGGATGTTCCTCAAATTGTGAGCCTAGATGACTCAGGAGGAGGAGGAGGATGTCTTCTATAGGAATAAGGTAGTTAGGAAGGGTAGAGTTTGGGGAAGAAAGATCATGAGTTTTGTTTTGACTATTTTGACGTTTCAGATGCCTTGGGAAATCTAGAGATTTGTCCAAGAGACAGTTGCAGATATGAGATTGGAGGTCAGAAAATAAATGAGCACTACATATAGATGGAAATTCATCTGCATAAACCCATGGGAATTAATGATACCAAAATATGATATTACAGAGAGATATGATAGAGATAAAAGAAAAGGGAAACTAGTACAGAGTCTTGGGGCTACTCATGGTTAATTAACTAATTAAAAAACCAACAAAAAAGACAGAAAGACTAGGCTGACACAGAGGAGAAAGAAGAGAAAGTCACAGAAAACTAGAAAAAAAGATAACGTCCAAAAGAAGTTGACCTATAGCACCAAAGGCTTAAGCCTTTCCCATGATCTTAAGCTGAAGATCAGCGTTGCATAAAAACTATTACTGTCCAATTTAGAGATCAATAATACTTGTAGAGAGCTACTTCAGTGGAAGGATGTTGAAAGCCATGTTGCAGGAGCAAATGAGAATATAATGTGATAGCATGAGGATGATAGTTGAGGCAATCTGACAAAGAAGATGAATGAAGGTGAGACTATATATAGACTGATGTAGAAAGGTTAATCCGGGCAAAGGAAAGAGCCACTTCTTCATGAGGCTCACTTGCTATGTATATTGGAGGGGAATACCTGTTAAGGTCCACACTAGGTTAGACTAGATGCCTTCTGAGGTCCTTTCCAACTTGGAAATTTGATGATTAAAAAGTCTATGCATAACATTAATGTTATATCTATTACAGGGCCTAGTACAGTGCTTAGCACACATCTGGTGCTAAATGGATACTTGTTTAATGGACGAGTGTCACTTCTACTCTCTGGACACCAAATTGCTCATCTGACAATCAAAAAATGCTAGGTGATCTTTTGGGCCCTTCTATCTCTCGAGTCTCCGAATGAGGGTGTACGCCATAAGTTTTCACTATTACTTTATTGTCTTTCCTTGCTGATATGAGGAATGGTAGACTATGTCGACTGAGAGAGGGACTTTAGCTCATTGGGAAGTATGGTACTTCTGACCATAGGAAAAGACCTTCCGATGCCTGCAAACACCCCGAGAGCTGTCTCTGGGTTAGAACAAATGCAATATATTCATGGTACATGCGGGAATGCAGATAGACTATTTTTCAGACAATTATCACTGGCTTTTCCCCTCTCTTTCATGGTCTACCTAGTGGACAAGTATTACATCGGCGGAAGGAATATTGACAAAATGATTCCAGTGTTTATTCTGTCAGGAGAACACATTTTGTCAGCATAAAAATATGGTGAAATAATAGGGCTTCTTCAAAAGAAAGTCTCTCAAGCATATACGAAGATCTAAAGTATGCTCACTATGCTGAAATAAACTTTTAACCTCTTTCAAATATCATCCATTTAGGTGCCAACCATAAAAGTCCTAACACAAAAACCTCCTGAGATACAAAATAAATGCTAATGAAGGTGTGGGGTTGAGAGCCAATATAAGAGACTGGAAATATTAAAAGATTGAAAATAGAAGATGGAGAAGAAGGAAAATGAAGAAACAAGAGAACCATGTTCTTTGTATGATGAACAAACAATAGGACTGGGTGAAGATAAGTGTCCTATTAAATAGTTTGAGAAACTGACAAATGGCTTGTCATAGAATGACAATATTAGCATGTAAATTATTATAAGGGGGATCACGTCATGGCAGGAAGGCCTCGGAAAACAATAGTGTATCAGCTACTGTAAATTTCCTAGAGTCAAAATCATCATTTTAGTGTAATATGAACTATATATATTAGCAATTCACTTTGAGAACTTTTCCCCCTACCAGAAACATTCACCAAACTGATCAGGCTCTTCATTTAATGGAGATTGGAGGGATTCTCATTAAGAGAATCTTCAAGTTGGCCGGGACTACAAATGCTGTTGAATCCAGCCTCTAATGGGATTTGAGAATTCTCTCTACAGCACTGCTGTCAGGTAGTCACCTGGCTTTTTCTTCCTCATTCACATTCTGTCTTGGGATAATTCTAATTAATCCAAAGTTCTTGACATGGACCTAAAATTTCTCTGTATGACCTAATGGTTTTAGTTATCGTACACATAATAAAATCTAAGTCATTTTCTCCCAGTGACTCATATGACAACCCCGAAGTTTCTACTCTCCCAGAGTCCCAGAAAGTAAAGAAGGCTTCCCATTGCTTGCACAAATCATGCACGATCTCCTCATTTTAACTCTCTCTGGTCTTGATAGGGTCTTCTCCCAGTGGGATCCCCTCGTGGGCTTCTGGCAAACCCAAGGCCCCCAAAGAAGCTTGAATTCCACTATTCATGCAGCCTACTAGCACATGAACTTCAAGGGCAGCCACATCACCCTGTTTTGTTTGTATTAGACTGCTGTCTACTAAAGCCCCTAAAGGTTTTTCAAGTAGAATGGGCAGTTACTAACTCAGGTCTTCCTCATCCCGTACTTCCCAGTCATATCACCAGGAAGCTGCACTTGGTTATATCTAGCATATCCTTTCATTCTTTTAATGTAATAATCTGTTTGGATCTTGTTTTTACCATCAAATACCTTGGTCAAGCTTTCAATCTTCCTGTCATCTCTAAAAGTGATTAGCATGGCACTGGTGCCTTCAGTTAAGGTTGTGTGAAAGAAATGGCTACTCTCTCAGGTATAACTCTCAGTTGATTGAATGTTTTCTGCTGGTCTCCTCCCTATCATTTTCTTCCATCTTCTCTGCTCACACACTTTCCAAGTAACTTTTTTTATTGTTACTGTTCAGTCATTTTCAGTCATGTTCAGTACTTCTTCACCCCTTTTGGGGTTTTCTTGGCAAAGATACTGGAATGATGTGCCATTTCCTACTTTAGCTCACTTTATAGATGAGAATCTGAGAGCAAACAGGGAGAAGTGATGGCCCAGAATCACATATCTAGCATCTGATGCCATATTTGAATTCAACAAGATGAGTCTTTTGACTCCAAGTCTGGCACTCTATTCCACTGTGTCACCCAGCTGCCACCCTGGCCCTATTCACCTTATATTGCTCCTTTTCTCTCCCATCAGCCACACAATGCCTCCCTTGAGAAATCATATACTTGAGATAAATTAAGCCACCTTACTTAGAGAAGCTATCAGATGAAGACTCTGTCCCTTGTACCCACAATGTTGAGCAGAATGTGGGTGCTGAATTTCAAGGTTATTCTGACAAATAAAATCCTTAACACTATCATTAAAGAGTCGTGTATTTCTTTTGAGAGAAAACATTTAAATAGAATATACATGATTATTAGACAATTAACTGTTAATTGTCCTGACTGAAAAAAGTTAGCAAGTGACATCTGGGACCTATGAAGAGCTGATACACTTATAAAAATAAGAAATATTCAAAGAAACACAGATCTAGTCCTGAGAAATCATATTTTAAACAGTTCAGTTTATAGATGAGAAATTTGAGACTATAAAATTTTAAAAGTTGAACCTCTATCTTTCTAATGGATTAAATAAGCAAATTTCTCATGTAGTCCCTTATGTTGTTATAGCTGTACATCAGCTATAACATAGTCAAAATGGTACATAAAAGAAAAAACTTGTTAATTCCTCACAATGTATTTATATTGTGCCAATACTACAAAGTTGTTTCTTTTTAGATTTTTTTTAATTAAGCAGTAAAATAAGTATGGTGATGACCGATGGTTCAAAATTGAACACCAATATAGAGCCAACTAAATTGAGAGCTGTTTATCACCCGGCTGTCCTCTGGTTAATGATGTATTCTTTCACTCACAACAGGTTTTGAAGGAAGAGTTGTAGTGGTGGACTGTGTAAGCTCAACAACAGGAGATGAAAGCTTTTGTAAACAATGTGAGATTTGGTCCCAATTCTGACCCTTAGTAGCCATGAAGAACCAATGCCTTTAGACTTGGGACAGGACAAAGAGGCTCCATGTTGCAGAGTAGAACACTGATCCTGGAGGAGCCAGGAACATCTGGTTTTGAATGCAGTGTCAAGTGTTTACCAGTTGTATGATCAGTGCAAAGCATTGAATCTCTGTGGGACTGAGTTTCCTCTTATGCAAAAGGAAAATTTGGGACTGAATGGAAGCTAAGCTCACCATCAGTTCTTGATTTGTGATTCCAGGAGCCTAAGACTCTAATATAACAATTCACTGACAAGGTGCATGAAGAAGTGAAAATTGTGCTAAAGAAAATAGAGATAGAAAGAGCAGAAACCCAGAAACAACCCATTCTGGGAGCAAGATATTTTTAATAGTATTAAGAGATCAAGATAACAACACATTCTACAGATACTTGAAATACCAAATGAGGAAAAAACATAATGGACATTAATTTTACAAAAAAAAAAAGAGAGACTGCATTAACTAGTGACTATTAGGCCAACTTCTATATCTCTATGAAATCTTCACCAGAATACTTAATACCTGTATTAAAGTTGCTATTCTGGGGAGGATGGGAAAGATTTTAACATGACATTTTACACTTGACCAAAACTTTACAGTCACAAATCGGAATGAAAGGTCCAAAGTGGAAAAAATCTTCCTATTTGTATTTTTTGATTCTAAAAGACATTTCATGCAGTAAAGCAATAATTATATTAGTAAATACCTAGTATATAAATAGTGGCAGCTAGGTGGTACAGTGGATACAATGTCAGTCCTGGAGTCAGGAAGACTTATCTTTCTGAGTTCAAATTTGACTTCAGATATTCCCTAGCTATATGAGCCCCAGAAAGTCACTTAATCTTGTGCCTCATTTCCCTCATTTGTAAAATGATCTAAGGGCAGCTAGGTGGTATAATGGAAAGAGTACGAGCCCTGAAGTCAGGAGGACCTGAGTTCAAATCTGAACTCTGATATTTAACATTTCCTAGCTGTGTGACCCTGGGCAAGTCACATAACCCCAAATGCCTCAGGAAAAAAAAGGAGTAAAATGATCTGGGGAAGGAAATGGCAAATACGTTCAGTACCTTTGCCAAGAAAATCCTTAATGGAGTCACTCACAAAAAGATAGACAGAACTGAAAATGACTGAACAATAACATAACATATTTAATATGACTTTAACATTTGTAAAACATTTCATATTCATGATCTCATTTGACTTTCATAACAACTCTGCAAAATATATGCACAGGTATTAGTATACCATTTCAGAGACAAGGAAACTGAAACACAGAGAGGTTACATAAGTGAGTTGCCTAGGGTCATAAAGCCATAATCCATGAGAGATGTGACAGAAACCCACATGTTCTCAACTTCCAATCTAGTCCCTTTTCCACCATACCCCATTGCCTTCACAAATATAACCACAAGTAGTGTCTTTATGGAGCCCAAGGACAGATTTCCAGAGGTCCAGATTAAGATGACCAAAAAAAATCTTCATTTTCACTAACATCCTATTGACATTAAACATTTTTCTAAGAAGGGGTTCTTAAGCTTCCCAAGTGTCAAAGAGATACCTGGCACATCTTAAAAAAAACTTAAGTGACTTTGCCTTAAAGATTTGACTCCAATAGGATTTGTTTCCCATACATATGTTAAAATTTTACAATATTCCTCAAAATATTTTAACTATAGGTATGTTTGTTACCTTCTGATTATGAAAATCAAGCGAAACATAGAGCAGTGACAGTCTTCATAGAGGATTTCCAACATAATCAAGTAGAAGGAGGAATCCTGGCAGAGGCGAAGGACCTCAGACTAGATGTTGTCACCTGCAAATGGCATTTTACTGGGTGCATCAAGTAATGGAAAGCTGCAAAGGCCCCTAAATGATATCTAATATCTTGAAAAAAAAAACCTTGCAAAAGGGTTAAACCTAATACTTAACACAGGGGGAAAGTAGATGAAGAATGCTTATTGTCCAGAAAATGCTAGAAAGTTACGTGAATAGTCTTTTGAGCTGGTTCACTGGTACATCTATGTTGGGCAGACAGCACAGATGGACAAAGACTAAGCCCGGAACTAAATAGAAGAAAGAAAGTGGGCTGTATTGCCTTTGAGAAATTGTATGCACTTTCAATAACTCCTAGTCTCTCAATGAAACAAAACTTTTTTTTTTTTTTAAGCACCAATGTTCCTCTGAAAAAGCTATATAGCTGTGCATCACAGAAGAGCACAGTCTCCATGGAATTAAAATTGCAGGTTACTCAAAGGGCAGTGAATAGAGAGATGCATGATAGGAAGAAATAGGCAGGAACATTGTGTGAATGAAGTGGTAAAAACAAGATTTCATCAAAGAGATATATGACATTTTTTTTCACATGAATTCACATGGCAAATTGCTTGCCCTCTCAAGGAAGAGGCAGGAGAAAGAGGAAGGGAGAGAATTTGTAATTCAAAAACATTTTTTAAAAAGAAGGTAAAAAATTATTTTTATATGTAATTGAGAATTTTTTAAATTAAGAAAAAAAAAGAATCTAGTCCCCCTGAAGAGACATATAACTAGAAACAGAGGTAAGATCACATGGAAAAAGTGAAGGATAACAAATATCAAATTGGTACCCACATGATATCCAGCAATAAAGAGGAAGGCATTCACTTCTCCTTAGTACAATTTGATATACTTCCAGAAATGCTAAAAAGAGAACAAAACTTAATTCATAACCATCAGCAAAGAGGAGAAGAAAAAATTACCACTGCTTGTTGCTGATATCATATAGTTAGAAAACCCCAGGGAATCAGTGAAGAAACTAATCGAGGCAATTAAGAGCGTCAATAAAGTAGCAGGATACAAAACTGAATTTATAAATTGTCAATATCTCTCTAGCATGTCAAAAAAGAAAGAGATGCTAATAAGAGAAATTCTTTTCAAAATGATTACAAAATGCAAAAAGCTTACAGGAGTTAACTTACCAAGAAATATATAAAATTTGTTCAGAACACAATTCTCTTTTTTTTTTTTTTTAATTTTTTTTATTTAATAGCCTTTTATTTACAGGATATATACATAGGTAACTTTACAGCATTAACAATTGCCAAACCTCTTGTTCCAATTTTCACCTCTTACCCCCACCCCTCTAAATGTCAGGATGACCAGTAGATGTTAAAATATATTAAATATAACAGATACACAATAAATATACATGACAAAACATTATTTTGCTGTACAAAAGAATCAGACTCTGAATTATTGTACAATTAGCTTGTGAAGAAATCAAAAATGCAGGTGTTGCATAACTATAGGGATTGAGAATTCAATGTAATGGTTTTAGTCATCTCCCAGAGTTCTTTTTCTGGGTAAACTAGTTCAGTTCATTACTGCTCCATTAGAAATGATTTGGTTGATCTCGTTGTAGGATGGCCTGATCCATCAGAACTGGTCATCATCTAGTATTGTTGGAAAGTATATAATGATCTCCTGGTCCTGCTCATTTCACTCAGCATCAGTTCATATAAGTCTCTCAGGCCTTTCTGAAATCATCCTGTTGGTCATTTCTTACAGAACAGTAATATTCCATAATTTTCATATACCACAATTTATTCAGCCATTCTCCAACTGATGGACATCCATTCAAGTTTCCAGTTTCTAACCACTACAAAGGGCTGCCACAAACATTCGTGCACATACAGTCCCTTTCCCTTCTTTATAATCTCTTTGGGATATAATCCCAGTATTAACCTGCTGATCCAAGGGTATGCACAGTTTGATAACTTTTGAGCATAGATCCAACTCTCTCCAAAATGGTTGGATTCGTTCCACTCCACCAACAATGAATCAATGTCCCAGTTTTCCCACATCCCCTCAACAATCATCATTATTTTTCCTGTCATCTTAGCCAATCGCAGGTGTGTAGTGGTATCTTAGAGTTGTCTTAATTTGCATTTCTCTGATTAATAATGACTTGGAGCATCTTTTCATATGACTAGAAATAGTTTCAATTTCTTCATTTGAGAATTGTCTGTTCATATCCTTTGACCATTTTTCAATTTGAAAATGGCTTGATTTTATAAATTAGGTTAATTCTCTATATATTTTGGAAATGAGGCCTTTATCAGAACCTTTGACTGTAAAATAATTTTTCCAGTTTGCTTCCCTTCTAATCTTGTCTGCATTAGTTTTGTTTGTCAAAAACTTTTCAGTTTAGTATAATCGAAATTTTCTATTTTGTGATCAGTAATGATCTCTAGTTCTCTTTGGTCATAAGACCTTCCCCTCCACAGGTCTGAGAGGTAAACTATCCTATGTTCCTCTAATTTATTAATAATTTCATTCTTTATGCCTAGGTCATAACCCATTTTGATTATCTTGGTGTGCGGCGTTAAGTATGGATCAATCCTAGTTTCTGCCATATTAGTTTCCAATTTTCCAGCAATTTTTATCAAACAGTAAGTTCTTATCCCAAAAGCTGGGATCTTTGGGTTTATCAAAGACTAGGTTGCTATATTTGTTGACTGTTTTATCCTTGAACCTAATCTATTCCACTGATCAACTAATCTATTCCTTAGCCAATACCAAATAGTTTTGGTAACTGCTGCTCTATAATATAATTTTAGATCTGGTACAACTAAGCCACCATCATTTGATTTTTTTCATTAATTCCTTGAAATTCTCGACCTTTTGTTTTCAGATGAACTTTGTTGTTATTTTTCTAGGTCATTAAAATAGTTTTTGGGTCTGATTGGTATGGCCTAAATAAATAGATTAGTTTAGGTAATATTGTCATCTTTATTATATTTCTCGCCCTATCCAAGAGCATTTAATATTTTTCAATTGGTTAGATCAGACTTAATTTGTGTGAAAAAGTGGTCTGTAATTTTGCTCATAAAGTTTCTGAATTTCCCTTGGCAGATAGATTCCTAAATATTTTTATATTATCAGTAGTTACTTTAAATGGAATTTCTCTTTGTAACTCTGACTGTTGGATTTTTAGTGATATATAAGAATGCTGATGACTTATGTGGGTTTATTTTATAAAACTTTGCTAAAGTTGTGGATTATTTCTAATACTTTTTTAGGAATCTCTTGGGTTCTCTAAGTATACCATCATGTCATCGGCAAAGGTGATAATTTGGCTTCCTCATTTGCCTATTCTTATTCTTTAATCTCTTTCTCAAGCTCTTATTGCTATAGCTAGCGTTTCATACAATATTAAATAGTAACGGTGATAGTGGGCAACCTTTTTCCTCAGATCTTATTGGGAATGGTTCAGTTTGTCTCCATTACATATGATGCTTACGTGGTTTAAATAGATGCTGCTGATTATTTTAAGGAAAGTCCATTTTATTCCTATACTCTCAAGTGTTTTTAATAGGAATGGATGTTGGATTTATCAAATGCTTTTCTGCATCTATTGAGGATGATCATATGGTTTTGTTAATTTGGTTATTAACATGGCCAATTATATTGATAGTTTCCAATATTAACCAGCCCTGCATTCCTGGTATAAATCCTACTTGATCATAGTGTATTATCTTGGAGATGATTTTCTGTAGTCTTTTGCTAATATCTTATTTAAGATTTTAGCATCAATATTCATTAGGGAGATTGGTCTATAATTTTCTTTCTCTGTTTTCAGCCTACCTGGTTTGGTATCAGTACCATGTCTGTGTCATAGAAGGAATTTGGTGGACTCCTTCATTCCCTATTTTATCAAACAATTTATATAGCATTGGAGCCAATTGTTCTTTAAATGTTTGTTAAAATTCAATATAAATCCATCTGGTCCTGGGGATTTTTTCTTAGGAGTTGTTTAATTGCCTGTTCTATTTCTTTTCTGAAATGGGACTATTCAAACAATTTACTTCTTCCTCCTGTTAGTCTAAGTCTGTATTTTGAGGTAGTCATCCATTTCACTTAGGTTATCAAATTTATTGGCATAGAGTTGAGCAAAAATTCCTCATTATTTCTAATTTCCTCTTCATTGGTGGAAAGTTCTCCCTTTTCATTTTAAGACTACTAATTTCATTTCCTCCCTCCTTTTCTAATCAGATTTACCAAAGGCTTATCTATTTTATTGGCTTTTCATAGAGACCAACTCTTAGTTTTATTAATTAGTTCAATAGTTTTTTACTTTCAATATTTTAATTTCTCCTTTTAATTTTAAATTTCCAATTTAGTATTTGATTGGGGTTTTAATTTGGTCTTTTTTAGTTTTTAGTTCAAGCCCAATTCATTAATCTTTTCTTTCTCTGTTTTATTCAATAAGCCTCTAAGGATATAAAATTCCCTCTTATTACCCTTTGGCTGCATCCCACAAATTTTGGTAGTGTCATATTGTCATTATCTTGGTGAAATTATTAATTGTATCAATAATTTGTCTTCATAATCATTTTTAAGATGAGATTATTTGTTTCAATTACTTTTGCTCTATTTCCCCTAACTTTTTTGAATGTAGTTTTCATTGCATCATGATCTGAAGAAAGCATTTACTATTTCTGCTTTCTTGCATTTTAATTTTAGGTCTTTATGTCCTAAATATGGTCAATTTTGAATGTTCCATGAACTGCTGAGAAGAAATATATTCCCTTCTATCTCCATTCAATTTTCTCCAAAGATCCAATACCTAAATTTTCTAATATTCTATTTACTTCTTTAATTTCTTTCTTATTTGTTTTCTGGTTTGATTTGTCTAATTCTGAGGAAGGTTAGGATCTCCTACTATTACAGTTTTGTTGTCTATTTCTTCTTACCTCTTAACTTCTCCTTTGGAAGTTGAGTGCCATACCACTTGGTGCATATATGTTTAATATTGATATTGCTTTGTTGTTTATGCTACCCTTTAGCAGGATGTAGTTACCTTCTATCTCCAATTAGATCAATTTTTACTTTTGCTTGATCTGAGATAAGGATGGCTACTCTTTTTGACTCACCTGAAGCATAATAGATTTTGCTCAGCTTTTTGTTTTTACTCTATATGCATCCCCTGCTTTAGATGTGTTTCTTATAAACAACATATTGTAGGGTTCTGACTTTGATCCAGTCTGCTATCTGCCTCCTCTTTATGGAGTTCATCCCATTACATTTACGGTTAGAATTACTAAATCTGTTTTCCTGCCATCCTAATAACCCCAGATTGTGCTTTACTTATTCTTCCCTCCCCAACCCTCTTTCCCCCTTTAAACTTATGGCCCTCTTGTTCGATTTATCCTCTTTATAATCCCTCCCTCCCCTTTGAGTCTTTCCCTTCCTTCCCTTATTACTCTTTTTCTTTTCCCTTTTTCCTCTCCCCCTTTTAATGGGGCGAGGAAGTTTTCTCTAAAACAAATGTCAATTATTTTTCTTTGAGCCAACTCTGATGAGAGTAAGATTCCACAATGTTTCCTCCCCTCTCTAAATTCCCTCAGATTGATAAGTTTCCTTAGCCTCTTTGTGGGATGTGGTTTCCCTCTTTTATCCCTCCTTCCCACCTTATTCTGCCATCATCCCTTTTCATATCTACTTCCCTTTTTTATGTTATATCAGTACAATCAAATTATACATGTATTCTTTTTGTATATCCACCGAAATACAATTCTCAAGAGTTATTTTTACCTTTTCTGCATCTCTTGGTTCTATTCTTGGAATCAAATTTTTGTTTTAGTTCTGGTTTTTTCTTCAGAAACAAATGGTTCATTTGTTTCATTAAATTCCATCTTCTTCCTGGGAAAATGCTCACTTAGCTGGGTGTTTATTCTTGGCTGCATCTCAAGTTCTTGTGCTTTCGGAATATATATTCCAGGCCTCTTTCCTTTAATTGAGGGGCCAGGATCTTGATGAATTTGTGGCACCTCGGTATTTAAATGGTTTTTGGCTGCTTGTAAAATTTTTTCCTTAATCTTATAGTTCTGAAATTTTGCCACAATATTCTGGAGTTTTTATTTTAGGGGTTTCTTTCAGAAGGTGTTCGATGAATTCTTTCAATCCTATTTACCTTCTGATTCTATTACATCCTGGCAGTTCTCTTTGATGATTTCTTGTAAAATAGTATCTAGGCTCTTTTTTTTCATCATAGTTTTCAGAAGTCCAATAATCCTCAGATTATCTCTCCTAGATCTATTTTCCAAGTCTGTCGTTTTTGTGAGTAGATAATTCGTGGTTTTCCAGTTTGTCATTTTTTGTTTTGTTGACTGATTCTTGCTGTCTCAATGAATCATTAGTTTCAATTTGTTCAGTTCTAATTTTTAAAAATTATTTTCTTCAATAGCTTTTTTACTTCTTTCTGTATATGTCCAATTGAGTTTTTGAATGTATTGTTTTGGTCTGTGGAATTTTTCCATTTCACTAATTTTTTTTAGTGAATTATTTTCTTTTCAATTCACAGATCCTACTTTCTTCGAGTTCTTTGTCTTTTCCAATTCACAGATCCTACTTTCTAGTAATTCTTTTTTTCAATTCACAATTCTTACTTTCCTAGATTTTTACTTTTTCAATTCGTATTTCAGGAAGTTGTTGCTCTCTTTAAGGCTTCTCTTTCCTTTCCCCATTTATCTTCAACTCTCTTTTGAGGACTTTTAATGGTCTCTTCTATGAGAGGCATTATGTAAGAGGACAGTCTGATGCATGTTTGCTGTTTGTCTCTTCAGGTTTGCTGACCTGCTCTTTTTCTGCATAGAAGCTGTCGATTGTTCTTTTCATCTTTTTATTCATGTTTGAAAGCCTTTAGGGTGGTCTCCTAAGGCAAGGGTTACCAGCTTCCTCTGCAGAGCAGGAAAGATGTAAACCGATTTCTGGCTCCGGGGTTGGGGTGCTCTGGGTGAGGTTTTCCCTTCCCCAACAGGAGTGGATTCAGCACTGGCCAAGCTATTAAACTGCTCAGTAGGGCTGAGTGGATTATCGATTGCCCTGGGCTAGAGACTAAGTGGTGAAGTGTCACCCCCAGGCCGGAGCCTCTTTTTGGGACTGTAGTGTGTAGCTGAGTGCAGACTGCAGACCGGCCAAACTCTGCTAGCGTCTCTGCCTGATGCAAATCGGCCCTGGAAAGTTCTATGGCCCCAAGCCAGGCTCCCCACTGAGCAGATTGGAGGCTAACCCAGGCTCGTCCTCCTGCCGTGCAGGATCACAACTGCCCCAAGGAGAAGCCCCGTACTGCGGGTTGGGGCTGCGCGCTTGTGCTGAGATCTGTGCCTTCACCCTCGGTTTGAGACTCTCCTCTGAACCTAATTTCTCTCCCTGTCTGCGCCGATCTCCCCCCTGGCCCCTTAACCAACCTTTTTTGGTGAGACTGCAGATTTTCTTCGGCCGGTGAGTTGTTCTACTTCTTATCTTTACGAATTGTAGCAGTCAAGACTATTTTTGAGGCTCCATATAATATTGATAAAGAGGGTAAGAGAAGAGCTTAGAAAGTCACGTGTGTCTTCTCCGCCATCTTGGCTCTGCCCCCCAGAACACAATTCTCCAGATGTGTTCTCACCAGGGCAAGATACAGAGGAGACTTATTTCCTCCTTCCCATAAATTACGCCTCTCATAATAGAGCCTAAAACTGCATTTGTTTATTTTTAGCCACCACATCACAAAGCTGACCCCGTGAGCTTAGAATTCACTAAAACATCCTTTTTTGGTGAAGTGCTAGCTAATTATCCCTCGCCCTTCTTGTACTTGTGAAGTTGACTATAAAAACCCAAGTATAAGCCTTTACATTTATCCCTAGTGAGTTTCATCATTTCATCCCAATGCTTTAGTCTCCCAAGATCTTTTTGTTTGTCTGACAACATCCACTCCATTAGTTGTCCTTCCCAGCTTTATGTCCCATTTGGTCCCTGACCTCATCCTGTCCTACTTTCTTGCAATCAGACACGTCGGTCTCATGCTTTCTATATACTCTGCCTGTTACAGGTCTACCTAGGCACCATCTCTTCTGTGCAATCTTGCCTGACTTTCCCAGGTGAAATTATCTCTCCATGCTCAAATGATCTTGTCACTGTGCTCCGTCTGTTTTGTCCTTTCCATTTACATGGCAATCTACCTAGTAGAATACTTATTTGTGCAATTTTTATCATATTTATCACTTGACTATAAGGCATGTGACAGTTGAGTCTGCCCACTCTCTGATCAATTTAATTCAACCATTTTAAGAGGTAGGACCAGATGATGTGAACCTATCTTTGTGACTCCAGCACTTAGTAAATGTTTGTTGAATTGAATTAAATGTTAGTGCTCTATGCTATTATTTCAGGATACCAGAAAAATTCCTCTTTCTTCTATCCCACTCTCATTTCTAGTCTGCTGCTTATTTTAGCAGTAAAGCAGATCATTAATGCATTTCTAAATTGGTTTTATTTCCTTAGACAGCTTCCTGAATGGCCAGTATAGTGAAAGCTTGTGTTCCTTCCACAGTCCCTGGATGACAAACATGATACTTGGGAGCAGAGAAAAAGATTTCTTTTAAGATTAAGTTCATGTGTCAAATGTTTTTAAAATTAAAGAAATAAATGCAAGAGCAGAACAACATTCTGCCGGGCCAATCTGCCATGATTATGACATTCCCCTGGGTTTCTGAAGTGCCACTTTCAACAGCCAGTGTTTTTAAAGCCCAAAGGACCCTGAAAAGCCAGATCAAAAGATCTGCAGAACAGCAGATGCAAGATACATTTTTTAATCAGATAAGTGTTAGAAATACCCAGAAAAAACATTTCTGTAGGTCTTTTTTTTTCTTAATAAAATAACTCTCTCTTTCAAACTAGGAATTAAGTCACTTTCTCAAGACTAGGGGCTACTATGGCTAAACAAATTTAAACAAAAGAGGTCTAGTGGTAAGCACAAATAACGTGGCATGAATTCTCTAAGTAGGACAAAGCCTACTTTACAACCCTAAGAAGAACCAAGGTGCTTTATAATAATACTTTCTAAAAATAATAAAAGAAACCCGTTTTATCCTTCAGTCTCAAATATATAATTGACTTACTACTTAGAACCTACATTTTGTAAAGAACACCTGGGCTTCTTCATGGGCATAATTCTCTCCTTCAAGTTGGAAAACTTCTGCCCATTTTTTTTAATGAATAGTCTTCATGGTCTTAGTTATGCCAATATAAGAAGCACACAGGAAATTATAGCCCTCCACCCTCAAGACAGGGCATACTGCCTTCTCCCCCATGGCAACTAAAGAAGAAAACAGTCCAATTATGGCATTATTCCCACCAATAACCAATAGATGAGGGCAACTACTTAAGGGTGCATTCTTCTGCACCCTTCTGCATATACTTCTAGGAGTATAAGAGGAATAAGTGTATTAAAAAGAAGATTGGGGGAGAGTCACCTCATGGCCTCAGGAGATGAAAAATGAGTCATTTTTACAATCTACCTTCCGAGAAATTTACTAGCAAGATGGCAGAAGAGAAAGTGGTTATTTCAATAGAGCCTCCATCCCACCTTCTCAAAATGAGAAATATGCCACATGAAGTAACTGAAGCTGCAAGAAAACAATGAGAGGAAGAAGGCTCTCTCTATAGTGTAATTAAACCTTGCTAAAACAACAGCAACAACAAGAACAGGCTACATGAAGGTCCTGCTCTTTCTAACCATGCCCAGTCTCTCCTGGGCCCAAGACGTGACACATCTGAATTTTAAGCTTTGGTTCTAGTGGTTTTATGTAATATTATCTTAGTAGGAAACTAATCTGAAACACACATACACAGAAGCATGTGCGCACAAACACACACACACACACACACACACACACACACACTTGATGAGGTTCTGAATAACTGGCAGAGAAAGCCTGAAGTCCTGATAAGATCATACTCCCTGAGATAAGCAGGGAAGGAAACTGATCAGCTCAGCCTTGCATGCCCACCCTTGTAGAAGTCTTGGGAGACCCCAATGTACTGTTTTCAAAAAGAAAGCCAAGTGATCCAAATCCTTGAGGTCAAATTTCCCCCATAAATCTGTCCACATATTATGCCATATTTGCTGAATCTCCTTTGGGTCAGCCCTCCACAGGGGTCTGCCTTGTGGTCTTTCTTCCAGTCTCCCTTCCCCACTGCTGCACATCTCATGGTATCTTTCTCCTTGTCATAGCTAAGTCTTTTACGATGCTAAAGTCATCTACGTATTTAGCCTAATAGTCAACAGTATACTCTCACCTCATAGTTTATTTCCTTTCTCCTGGTTAAATGTGAGTTCCACTTGGGAACTTGTCTTTTCCTTTGTGAACTGTTAAATTCCTTGCTAACTACATGTTCTCTTAAATATATTTTATATTTACCATTCCTGATGTCTATTTTATCTCTTCATTTTGTCCATAACCTCTTCTCAGAAACAAATGCACCTTTTGACAAGGAAAAGGCCCTTGTGAATTCTTCACAGATAAATTGCTACCAAACTCTTATCATTTGGTGCTAATTACTCTCCTGAATTTCATCACATCTTCCCTTAAAAAACAAGGAGAATGCTGAACCTGCTCAATGTGATAATGGAAAAAGTGGGCAACCATGGAGAGTATGGGATATCAGCAGCATAAAGTCACTGAGAGTTGAAGGAACTTTCATATTTAGAGCAAAAGAGAGTTAAATCAATATGCAGCTGCCTCCCCTCAGAATTCCAGAGAAGATATCAAGGTAGACCTACCACTTTATCGCCTGAGAGGAGGAGGTCATGGAATCCACCAAGACTCAGCAGTTTAAGTGACAGTTGATAAAAGCAGGTTTTAACCATGAGATTATCTATTTCAACTACCTGAAACAGTGAGGAAAGGGAAGAAGATAAAAAGACTGTGAATAACAAGCTCAACCTTCCTTGCATAGGAATTTATTTATATTATCTCCCTACCCATAACTATGATTTACTAAAGAAAAAACAAAACTCTAAGTCATTATGGAATAGTTAAGTGGAGTAGCCAAAGGATAGAAAGTTTCTTTAAAAAAGAGTACAAGATACATGAAAAAGGTTTTCAACTACTACTACTAATAAAAGAAATGCAAATGGAAACAAATCTGACATATCACCTCACATTGATCCAAGTGGCAAAGTTGAGAAAGACAAAAGTGGTCAGTACTGATGGGGTTGTGGACACAGTAGTACACCACTGATGGAGCTATGAATGTGCTGAAGTATATGAGGAATTATTCTAATTTACTTTAAAGAAGTCATAAAATAGTTCCTATCTATTGGCACAGCAGTTCCACTACAGCATATTTATTCCAGAGAGGTTCAATACAGAAAAATGAGTTCATATATAAAGCGCATTTTGTGGTAGCTAAAAATAAATAAATAAAATAAAAATAGCTAGTTAGAAAGGTGGTGTCCACAGGTTTGGAAACGGCTAAAAAGGATATGAATATAATAGAACATTTAAATATAATTAATATATTATTATATTTATATAATATATTATTTAATAAAATATATTCTATAATACAATATTATGTATATTTATATAATAAATATAATTAAATATAAAGAAATAGGAGAAAACCTGTTTGAACTGATAAAAATGAAACAAACAGAACAACATTATACACAATCACAATTATTTAAATGAATATGATATCTAAGGCAGTCAAATTCAACTTAACTGTAAGGATGTTCTCTTGGTTCTAGAAATGAGATGAGAAATATTTCTCTCGTCTCAACAGAGATGTGAGAACTACAGGTAGAGAATGTGATATATGCTATCAGATATTGTTATGTTGGCTTAGCTTAATTGTGTTTTCTTTTTGGGGAAGCTTATTTAAAATAATTGGTTAAAACGAAAGGCATCAATAAAACATTTTTAAATCCATAGTAGTATGTGGGAGGATGGGTGATAAAACCCTACTCCATCATAGCAAACATTAGATCAACATGAACCACGGAAGAGAGGAATGTACTGTAACAAAAAGACCACCACTGGAGAGTCAGGAAACCTGAATTCTAGTACTGGCTCTGCCCCTAACTAGCTAGGTGAACTTGCACCTGTCCCTTGCTTTCTCGGGGCTAATGTTTCCCCATTTATATAAGGAGGAGATCAGGATAAAATGAACTTGAGGGTTCCTTCCTACTCTAAAATTCTGTGATTCTATCTTGGGCCTAGTAACCTTTGAGTCCAACTGGGAGACAAAAAGTAAGAAAGAACAACTGGCACTAGTCAATGTACTCCTATGGATAATGTAGGGCCAGATCTAGAGAACAGGGAGAAGAAAGTTACCTAGAAAGGGAGATGGGGCCCTGAAGCCCAAACCAATTAGACATTAGTTAGTTGGACACAAAACAGTCATGAGACTTGTCTGAGTAAAAGAGTTAAAGAAAAGAGTAAAAGAAATGATGTGATGTGCCCCAAACATCACTAGATTTAGAGTCAGAGGATCAGATTTTGAATTCTGAGTCTGCCACTTACCAGCTGTCACACTGGACAAACCATATCACTAGACTAGATGTGTCTTCTGTTTTTATCTATAGGATGAGGGGATCAGGCTACGTGGCCTCCAAGGTTCCCTTCAACTCCAGAGTAATGATCCTTTAAGACCCAATCATTTTTCAGAAAATGGAATATGGAAGTTTTTTTCAGAATCATGGGAGTACATCATTTGAAGTAAGACTTTGGTCCTCCCCAAAACACTGTCTCCCCTGACTTCTGCATTTAGACTTGATGCAGTCCTCCAAAGGCCAACAAAAATAAAAAAAAGAGATTGCCTTTCATGCCTAAGTAGCCATGGTGGGTCTTATTTTTCTCTAAATCTAAACCTGTGGCTAATTTCCAGTGGACTTCAATAAGATTGCAGCAGATAAGGAAAAACAATAGACTTTTCAGCTAGAAAAAAACAGAACAGAAGGCATGATTCTAAGTCAAACTACTGTTATCTTTGCAGCAATCAGTACCTGAAAGAGGAGGAAGGGATTTTCAGTGTCCACTGACTACCTAAGTGCAAAAAAACAAGATAACTTTAGTCCACCTACAACAAATGCCTTGGAGCATCATGTACCTGCTCCCTCCATCTGTCAAGTTCGCACAAAGAGGAAAAAAAAAAAACTATACACTTATGAACATCTTTGCTAATTAGGTTTTGTGTTGACATCCTAGACACTAATTCTTAAGAAAATATCATTTTCAATCACAACCTTACCTGGAAAATTTTTTTCCTAATTTTCTTTCCCATATCTCTCCTATCATACCTTCCCCCCCCCCCAGCAATGAGACTCACAAGAATCTACTGCATAGACCTCTTATTTCTCAGTTTAGTCTTTACTAAACTTTAAGAAAGAAACTGATTCTCAGTAGTTGGAATTTCTTTCTCCTGTTTTTGACTCCATTAAACTATTAGAGTCTCCTCAGCTAGCAATGGAGACATTTAAGATGGCATTAACCCCAGGTCTTTACCCCAAATCAAAAACTTTAACTATTCTGCTTAACTTCCCAAGTTAACAAAATATTTATTTTTAAGCACCAAATTGGTTGAGAGTTACCAACTGTAAAACAGAAACTATTGACCACTATTTCCTGCTGGGTACAGTGCCCCAAAACAGAGTCATTTAAAAAGCCAAACGCCTTTGTTCTCTGATCCTAATTGGCCACTTACTCCTTAGATTATAGTCTTTCACATAGTACTCAAAACTTGGAAAAGAAAAGTGTTTGTTAACATAATGGTTAGAATGATTCTTTATTTTTCCTCTAAGGTCAATTTTCATAGTACATAATTATGCATTCTGCTGGATTTCAATAGTTTAGAGCCAATTCGTTATTAAAGCAATGTTGAATTCTTGATTGTTCTTCAGTCCTACTGTGCTTTAATCATTTTGGCTTTACAAAGCAGTGCGTACTGGAAGGAGAGGTTATACTAATAGTAAGAAATAATAAAACTGTGGTTCTCTTAGGCATCTACCAGTTTTTTAAATGTACATATGTCTCAGAATTACAACAACTCAAGACCTTCCAGCAAAATGTAGAGCTTGGAGGACACATTTTATTCCGTTTTATCTTAACACAAAGTATCTGCAGATACTGCAGATAGCACTTTGCTTAGGAAGGTGGCAACTTCGAGAAATGAGTTTAGCAAGATTATACCTCCTCCCTAAAGTAGTTAAGGAGAAGAGAAGTGCTTTTTATGGGTTATATAGAAAATGGCAAACTGTAGCTCAAAGATACTTGGAGAGATTAAAGGTCACAGAGCAACTGAAGAAGTGAATGTAGACATATTAGTGCAGAATGATGGACCGGAGTCAAAACACAGCCTGCAGATATGTTTTTATTTGAATCTGACATTATTGGAGTAGAAGCCTTCTCCAAAGGAAATTGGATTATAAGTTTCTTAAGGACAGTGGCTACATATCGATATCTATTTATTCCCAGGCCTAGTTTCTCTCTCTCTCTCTCTCTCTCTCTCTCTCTCTGTGTGTGTGTGTGTGTGTGTGTGTGTGTGTGTGTATATATATATATATATATATGTGTGTGTGTGTATATATATATATATATACACATATATATATATATACATACACACATACACATATGTGCATGCATTATTTTCTGTAAACAATAATACTGCACACAGTAGATGTTAACTCAAAATCACTTGTTTACAAATATTTCATAGAAATAAGAGAGTAAATAAAGTAAAACAGAGAGAAATAAATAGAATCATAAGAACAATATACATGTCAATTACAATTGTTAATAAGTTAATAAAACTGATGTTAGAGAGGAATACTTTATTACCTTTTTAAAGTAGTAAGGTTGTTTTTGTTGAGTTAAGTCATATCTTATTTCTTGTGACTCCATTTGGAGTTTCCTTTGCAAAGACACTTGAAATAGTTTGCCCATGTCCTTCTCCAGCTCATTTTAAAGATGAAGAATTGAGGCAAACAGGATGAAGTGACTTACCCAGGGTGACACAGCTACTAAATGTCTGAGGCCAGATTTGAACATAGATCTTTCTGAGTCCAGGCCCAGCACTCTATTGTACGACCTAGCTGCGCATATAAAATTAATATATTGTGGGCAAAGCTCTGTATACAGAGTGAGAGGTCATGGATTTGAAAGTGAGCTCGTAACTTCCTATCTGTGTAATCTTGGGCAAGTTACTGAACATCTCTGCATTCTGGTTTCCTCATTTATAAAACAGGTGTTATACTAAGTGGATCCCAAAGTCCTTTCTACCTCTGCTTTATACTTTGTCTTCCAAATTTGAATACTCAACTTCAATGTATTTTGTGGGCCCTCAAGTGCTAAAAATCACAGCACACAAGACCCCACCAATGTGATTACTTTTACTAGAAGTGAAAGATAATCAGTCAGTAAGCATTTATCATGTTCCATGCACTGATACATCAAGCAATATAAATTCAATAGTCTTTACTCTCAAAGAATTTACATTCTATAGAGGCAGAAAATACATAACTAGATAAGTATAATATATATCTATATACATATATAGATACATGCAATCAATAAAAGGATTTGTGGGGAGGGAGTATGGAAGGAGACACTAAAAGCTGGAGATTCTATTTTTTTTCCCAAAGGCAATTGGGGTTAAGTGACTTGCACAGGGTCACACAGCTAGGAAGTGTTAAGTGTCTGAGGCCACATTAGAACTCAGGTCCCTCTGACTTCAGGACTAGTGCTGGAGATTCTATTTTTATTTAAAATTTTATTTATATTTTCAGTTCCAAATTTTCCCCTTCCTACTCCCCCACCTATTGAGCTGGTAAGAAATACAATTTCATTATCTATTTGAGTTATACAAAACCTATTGCTAAATTACCCATGTCCTCCCCCTCCTCCAAGAAAAATAAAGTAAAAATATACTTCAAACTGCACTGTGAAACCATCATTTTTCTACCAGGAAGTCAACAGCATTTTGCATTGTGACTCCTCTGGTATTCTGGTAGCTCACTGACTGATCATTCGCTTAGTCTTTTACAATTGATCACTGTTAGAAAATTGTTCTGTGTGTGTACATTGTTTTCCTGGTGCTACTTGCTTGGCTTTGCATCAGTTCATACAAGTGTTCCTGAAAGTGAAACCATGCCTTTCATCATTCCTTCTGCCATCATACTCACATATCCCAACAAGTGCAGCCATTCCCCAACAGATGTGTAGGTTTTCAATTCCCAATTCTTTGCCGCCACACAAAGAGCTGCCATAATTATTATGTACCCATAGATGGGTTCTTTTCTTCTTTCTTTCATCTTCTTGGGATATAGACCTAATAGCCATGTACAGTCGTGTAACAGTTCCAAATTGTTCTACCAAAAGATGGGGTCGATTCATAGCCCCAACAACAGCTAGAGATTCTTAGGGGCAAAGGCTAGGAAGGAAGTGAATTCTAGGAATGGGGGACAGATTTTGCAAAGGGATAAGGTTGAGAGATATAACAGATGGAGAACAAGAAGAAAGCCATTTTGGCCAGACTAACTAGTATATGAAAGGGGAAATTTGTAAAGCTAGAAAGATAGACTGGAGACTACTGAGGAGGCATTTTAAATGCCAAACAGATTTTTTTTATTTGATCCTAGTGAGATACATAAAAAGTTTGAGAGACATAGTTTCTGGGCTATTAACCTTTTTATTAATCTTGCTAGCAATAATTAATAAATTAGGTCGGTGACACTCTCAAAGCCAAAGAGGTCTCATGGAACACATTCTATACTTCCATGACCTTGGAAGAGTAGGGACTTCTGAGGGTATTAATCAAGTCTGGTTAACAATGAGAAGAAGGAATATTATAATGAGAGATGGACCTATTTTAATGAAAGGAAAGGGGGTGTTACTCTGAGAACTCAATTTTAGGTAAGACATCTCTTATCCCAACAAATCTCTGTCTAGAGAATTCTAGACAAAAGGGGATCCATCTTCTCTCAGACCTTGCTAAGTGGAACACAAAGGAACCAAATGGGCTCCTGTAACTGGTCATGTGAGAGGGGAGAAGGACCTGACTTCAGATTCTCAAGGTGCCGCAGAAATAATTCTGCAAGACTGGGAAGAGGAGAATTAAAAGAGAGGAAAACATCAAGGATGAATCCGAGACTGGAAGCAAGGTAAATTCAACAGAAATAGAAAACTTTGGAGGAATTATAGGTTCACGGGGAAATTAGGAGCTACAATTTAGAATTTGCAAGTTTTAAATTGCTCATCGGATATCTAGATGAAAATGGACACTGGAAAGACAACGATGCAGAAAAGGGAACAGCTTCTTTTTCAATTCTACTCTTCTCTAGCTTAAAGAACTCCATTTCCTATATCTAATTCTTTTATGTCATGGTTTTAAGGCCCTTTATCATCCTGTTTGCTCTAACCCAACTCTTACCTGATCCCTCTCCAGCTTAACAATGATCTTTCTAAATGTAGTCCCCAGACCAGAAGACTACATCTGTTTTGCCAAGGAGAGAACCTAGCAGGTCCATGCTTCTTTCAATTCAGTTTAGAAAACTTAACTGCCACAAGGCACAGCTGACTTACTACAATCTTTATTCCCTTTCATCTTAAAGGGACATTCCTCCACTGTCTAAGCTCCTGTTATAGAGCAGATTCCTTCAGGTTTCTTTTTCTTTTATGTTTTCACATTGAAGCCCTTTTCCCTGAGAACCTAGAGAGTAAAATATTCCTGAAGCTATTTATGCTTTTGGGAGATGAGTTTGTCACTTGGGCATGGCAGAAGAGAAGTGTCACGTATTCTACGGTGGTCACTGAAAAGTTGTCCCTACATTCCAGACTTTCTGGCACTGAGATCCATAGTCCGGGGTGAAATTTGTCAGAGGCTGCACTGAAGAACTGTTTTGGCAAAAAAAAAAATGACAATGGTAACAATGATGATCACAATGAGAATAATTATCCAACCTGACTCTTATCCCATACTGCTCTCTTTCTTTCTGAAGAAACAGAATCTTTCAGAGTTGACTAGAAAAAGGCCTGCCTGGATTCCTCAGGAGTTGAAGTGGGCTGCAGACTCCAGTTGAAAGATGAAAGATTTTTTCAATCTTCCCAACAGCTTTCCTGAGCTGGCCATCTACATTAGTTCTGCATGCCTGCCATCTGACAAGTTCTATTTGTTGTATAGATAATTGTAACCACTTTATTTTCCAAGTAACATACTCCATCGTGAAATACAACTGTGTTCAGCAACAGCGGACAAGTTCTTTAATTTACACAGCGCAGTGAATAATATGGAAAATTGTTTGGGCCTCTGTGTATAAATAAGTCATGTCAGAATATTTTCTCCTCTTTTCATGGGGGGGGGGAAGATTCACATGTTGAAATCTAGAAATATTTGAAATAAGATATGAATAGCAGACTGTTATATTTACCATTTTCTTTTAATTGCACTGCTTCATTCTTCACTGCTACGGCTAAACTTTTCCTTTGGCATTTGAAACAAGCTTTATAGGTAATTCTATTGCAATGAATTTTCCATTTGAGGTGAAATACAAACAAGGCCATATCAGGTTTTTTGAAAGACTCTCCCATATTTCAGGTGATTGAACAATTTTATCTATAAGAATATGGATCTATCTCGGGATGTGAGATGCCTTTCATTTCCTGTTAGTTGAAAATATCCAAGTCTTTTCTTTAAAACTGCTCCTGACCGTGATATGATCTAACAATAATAATAACAGCATTTCTATATCTCTTTTTATTTACTATCCATTATTATTACACAGATTTAACAAAGTAGGAAACTGAGGGTATAAGGTCAATTAAACACTAGAAAAAAAGGTTGTTTTTTTTTTGTGGGAAGTAACTGATTTCATTTTTAAAAATGTTTATCTCCAAAGCTCAGCATAGTGCCTTGTATATAATAAGTCCTTAATAAATACTTACATAATAGAAGAGAATTAAGTTGAATTTAGTAAATTGTCCAAGGTCATAAGATAAGGCCATAATTATATCTCGGATCTTTTGACTCCTGGTTCAGTTCAGTGAGAGTCAGTGAACTGTCTATGGTTTTGGTAGATGCTTTTCCAGGCCATGTAGATGTCACTAGCAACGATTCCAAAGTACTCTCTTCTTTCATATTTTTCTCTTCACTCCATAATATGATAGATTTCTTACCCAGCTTGTAAAAAATCAAGGCTTTTTATAATATGTATATTGAGTTACCATTTCTTTGACAATATTTTTATTTTTCTTAAAGGTAAGGCACAATTTCTGAAGCTTTAAAGAAAATGGGAGAGGTAGAGAAGGAAGGAAGGAAGGAAGGAAGGAAGGAAGGAAGGAAGGAAGAGAGAGAAGGAGAGAGGGAGGGAGGAAGGAACTTGAAGCTTTCTGAGAGAGCACTACAGACCTGTAACTGATTTGCCCAGGGTCATGGCTGATGGAAATTAGAGGGGACATCAGAAACCAGGTATTCCTTACTTCAGGTACAACACTATTCACAATCTCATTGTGCTTCTTAAAGCTTTGAGATCATTATTTTTCTGGCTAGAAAAAGACAATTTCTGAAGCAAGCAATATACAATACCATTTGTGCTCTTTGCACATGGCTCTCACATATATGACACATTCAACCATTTATTTATTGAACAAGTAGTTATGTAACAAATTTGTCAAGGCTGGAGGTGTCAATTTGTTAGTCATCTTCATAGCTGTCTTTAAGCCAAAGACACAAGAAAAAAGGAATTTTTCAAGGCAGAAAGAATATAGACAGAAAATCTGAGAGTGGAAGGGAAAAAAACCTTGGCAAAGACCAAAAAGGAACAGATTGTAGGGATCAGACCGATCACAAGGACCTCACACAGAGAGTGGACACTGAAGAGGTTTTTGGTGAACTAAAACGAATCCAAGTGAAAATAACTTTTTATGCTTGAGACCATTTTTCACATGTTATCTGCCATGGTTGACACTGCCCCTTGTATGACCATAGAGCTCTGTGGAATATCAGTGATTCACCGTTTCCTATAGCACTAGGTCCAGATTCTTCAAAAATTCTCTGGAGCTAGTATTTATTTAATCTCTCTTTGGCTCTATCTGGGAAACATTCTTTTTTGGTATAACCCATAATTGGGCATTCTAGTCACAAATGAATCTGAACTTAATTTTTTACATAGATTTTCTTGGGAGTGGGAGAAGGTGGGGTGGGAAGGGCATAAATCCTGAGATGCAATTTTTATCAATGTGGGATATTCCTAGTGTGGAAACTCCCCACAATCATGCAAAGAGGTGATCCTATTATAACTTGTGTATTCTTAGAAAGGATAAAAAAAAAATCATGTTAAAAGGTGATCCACTAGAGAAGGAAATAGCAAGTCCCTCTAGCGCCTTCGCCAAGAAAAGTCTACGGACAGTTGACCTGACATGCTATTCTTCACTGAGTCATGAAGAATCACACACAGCTGGACAACTAAACAACAATGAAAATTCATGCACTTTATAAATGAGAACACTCTAAAACTGGAATATCTAATGAATCACAACAACCAGACCATGCTAGATAACAAAGAGATCAACATCATAGGGAAGACCTTTAAAAAATATTGAACTAAATACAAAAAGAAAAGAAAAGAAAGGAAAAAGAAAGCAGAAAAGGAAAATAAAGCAAAACAAATGATTATCATCTGCTCAGAAGAACATCAGAGAGGATTCAAAATATATAACAATAAATTTGTATTTCAAGAAAACATATATAATAATAGATCTTATTGTAATTAGGGTCCATCTTGTCTATTTCCTTTTAGATTATTATTTTGTTCTCCATTGCATACTTTTTACTTTATTCTTTTTTTTTCCTTTAATTCTCCCTACCTCCTCCAAGGAAGCTACACTTAAGCACAGACATATATTCACACCCATAGATCCACACATATACTTATGTCTATATATCTATATTTATATACCTACAAATAAACATATATGCCCATATACATATTTATATGTGTATAAACCCACATGCAAACATGCATCTAAAACACTATCAATATGGTTGACATATAATGTAGATTTCACTCTTCACTGAATCAAGTTCAACTTTGAGATCGATAATTTTCAATATTCACCCCTGAAAAACCTTGTATTTCAATTTTTTACCTTCTCTTCTCTCCTCCCCTCCCCTAAATGGCAAGTAATCCAATATATATTAAACATGCACAATTCTTCTATACATTCTTCCATAATTATCATGTTGCAAAAGAAAAATCAGATCAAAAAAGGAAAAAAAAATGAGAAAGAAAGCAAAAAGCAAGCAAACAATAACAAGAAGAATGAAAATGTTATGTTGTGATTCACACTCATTTTTTCCTTGACAATACATATGCCCACAGCTAAAAGAATAAAAATGGGAAGGATTCAGGGTACAGGTAGAAATGTACCCCACCAAACTCAATTTCCAAAGAGGGAAAGAATTTCATAATGCTGGTTGTTTGGGATACCTCCATGCTTCTCTCCTTTCAGCAGTAAAAAATAGAGATGCCAAGATAAATCCAAAAAGCAAAGGAATTACAAGTTTCTTCTAGAAGGATATGCACAATTGGAGAAAATGATCTGCTTGAAGCTGGAACCTTTCAGAGTCAATGGTCAGTCCTATCAGGAAGAGTGAATTTTATTCCCTACTTCCAGAATTAAAAATAAACACACAGACTCCATATTACATTTGAGTCTTTTAAGTGCTAAAGGTCAAAGAATTTATTAGTTGGAGTCTACCTAGAAGACGATCTTCTCTCAGAAACTGTTATGTCTTTAGGAGAGGGCAACTTCCCAGTAAGAACATGCCTTCCAAAAAATCAATCATTAGCTTTTTTTTCCTGATAGACTTTTCAATTACAGTTGAACTTGCTTCTCAAGTCTCTCCCATCCAACTTCTAAAACCTATAGTTCTTGTCTGAGCATAGAAGGGGCATTCTTGTCAATACCCCTGGCAATAATGGAGAATATTTAGATATTTATTTACAGTGTTAAAACGGCACACATACTGCTTGGCAAATTGATTAAAAAATGATAAAAGAGAACAACGGTTGATAGAAGAGTTGCTGTCCAAAGTCAGGCATGTTGATGTGTAATTCACAGTTGAGCTGTGAAATGGTCCATCCTTTCTAGAAAATTACTTGGAACTATGTCAGAAAAGTGACTAAACTATTTGTAACTTTTCATTCAGGGATGCCATTTCATAGTGCGTATCCCAAGGAGGAGAAAAACAGTGATCAAGGTGCCACCTACACGAAAATATTTTTAAAAGCACTTTAAGGTAATGATAAATAGGAAATAAGGTGGGTACCCATAAAATGAAGAATGACTAATGGAATATTACTGCATTAAAAGAAATAATGAAGATAAAGAATTTAAGGAGATTTGGCATTCTGATAAAGAGGGAAGTAAACAATCAACAAAGAAGCATTTAATAAGCACCTACTATTTGCCAAAAACTATGCTAGGTACTGGGACATACACACATCATGAAACAGTCCCTACCCTCGTGAATCATATGGAATACTGGAATACAAAACATGAGCATATAGATATAGATACATATACTCAATGTACATAAAAGGTAATGGGGAAAAAGAGGCACAAGTAGCTGGAAGAATTTTTTTAAAGCCTTCATATATTTGTCAACAGACCAATATATAATAAAACAAAACATAAAGAATGAAAAAAATAGAAAAGAATATGAAACACCTCCTAAGTTTGATCTGCAAAACAGAACAAGAAAACATAAGAACAATTGGATTACCTGAAAACTATCTTTAAAAAAAGAATCTTGATACAATAATAGAAGAAATAATTAAAGAAAATTATCCTGAATTGTTAGAACAATAGGGGAAAATAGGAATAGAAAAGATCCATGGATCACCAACCTGAAAGAAATCCTATAAGGACAACATACAGAAATAGTACAAATTCCCAAACCCCCAAGTTAAAGGGAAAATATTATGAACAACAAGGAAAAAAATATTTAAATATAGTAGAACCATAATTAAAACTCCACAAGACCCAGCTAAGTGGCTACAATAAAAGACTAAGTCTTGGAACACTATATATATATTGACAAGCAAAAGAAATAGGGCTATGGGCAAATACATCATATACCCAACAAAACAGAAGCAAAATCTTGAGGGGGGAAAAAAGGATTTTCAATGAATTGTCAGAGACTCAATAAGGACTGTTTACTTTTTATATGTCTAAGACTGACAATAGTAATTGAGTCATTCAAAAGAAAGACTGGGGTAGAACAGAGTATGATGTGATTCTAGAAAGCAAAACTATGTAGGAAATGGTAAAAAGAGTATAGTATACAAATGAAGCGTGTGAGAGGGGGAACTGACACAGATGAATTAGATGGGGTGGGAAGGATGCTGATTCTATAACCCTACTCTCACTAGGAATGGGTTAAAGAGGGAACAATACATACATATATACATATACATACATATCTGTGTGTGTATGTGTGTGTGTATATATATATATATATATATATATATATATCTATTAGGTATAAACATCTTTTAATTCAGAAAGGAATAAGAAGGTAAGGGAATGGGGAGGGAGTAAAAAGGACAGTGAGGGAAATAGGAAGGAAGGAAAAAATTAATTATAGCTTAGAATGTAAATTAGATAAATCCATCCATAAAATAGAAACAGATAGATTAAAATTTTGAATTCAACAATATATTGCTTTCAGAAAATGTTATAAAAATGAGATATACACAAATATAAAAATCAAGAGTAGAATTTATTACATTAAAAAAGGGGTAGTAATCATTCTCTCAGACAAAGAGGAAAAAAAAAAAAGATTTAATCCAAAGAGAAAATAGGGAAACTACATGATATGTCAGGCATATTAATCAATATTGTTTTAGAATATTTAAGATAACTAGACAGAATAAGGATGGTGGAGGGAAATGATGAGCTGGTGGATTTAGAAAAATATAGAAAGACTTGGACTTATGAAGGAAGATGCTATCTACCTTCTGAGAAACAGAAGACAAGTGGAAATAACCATAATACAGTCTTACATATATGTGTATATGTATATTGATGAGTATAATTATATATATATATATATATATATATATATATATATATATATACCTATATATCTACATATATGTATTTGTGTATATATAATATGTATATATGTATGTATCTGCATTTAATTGTAGCCTTCTTGGTGAGAAAGGTGAAAGTAAAATAAAAAAATTCACAGCAGAGAACAAAAGAAAACCAACAAGGAAGCAAAGGGAAAAGGGACAACTCTCAACACAATGCATGGGATTTATTATATAGGCTTTCTTAAAATGGTAATTCATTACTTTATAGTTCGAATCCTCTCTTGTGTTATACTATGCACATGACAATTTTTTTTATCTTTTTCTTCTTTTGTATTTAAATTTAAAATAAACACATACACACATATAGTTTTTTTTTTTAACAGTCTTCATGTAAAAGGCGGTGTTTTAGCTGAGCTTAGAGGAAAACACCAAACTATACATTCTAAGGGGTGGAAACATAGAAGAAGGTTATTGTGACATGGGGGAAAATCTGGGTAAAGGTACAGAGATGGGAGACAGAGTAAAGTGGAGCCAGAACACATGTTTGGAGGGATCACAGAGCTAGAAATGTAAGTTGGAGCCCGATCATAAAGGGCTTCAAGTAACAAAAAGAGAAATGTATATATGATCCTAATGGAAACTACTGGAGTTCACAGAGTAGAAGGGTGATATGGGAAGAATTGTACTTTATTTTTTTAATAACAGTTTTTTTTTTTACTTTCAAAATACGGTTTTCAGTATTCACCTTTGCAAAACCTTGTGTTCCAAATTTTCCTCCCTCCCTTCCACCACTCTCACCTGAACAGCAAGTAATCCAATATAGCTTAAACATGTGCAATAAAGAACTGTACTTTAGGAAAATCATTTTCATGTCTGTGTCGAAGGTAAACTGGAGAAGAGAGAGACTTGAAGAGAACCCCTAAAATTAGTATAGATGAAGGGTGAAGAAGGCCTAACCCAGAGAAGTAGTCACATGAGCAAAGGGGACAGATGGGAGAGATGTTGTAGAGTCAGAAATGACAAGAGTTGGCAACTTACTGGATGTGAGGATATGCAGAATCAAGACTATCGACTCTCTAAGGACCTCAGAACTTTGAAGAACACAATGTCTCAGAGTGGTACCAGAGGCCCAAAAGGAGGCAGACCACTGATGAGAAGGGAGCCATCTACCATCGGTCATGATTGATGAGTCAGATTGTTCTGTTTAGCTGTACTTCTTTATTGCCAGAGGCCACATTTCTCTGCCCATGTGGGATGGGGAAATGGTTCCTAGGAAATGACTATAATGAGCAAAAAGAAAGTAAACCATCTTTATGGCCATGGTCCAGCAAAGAGTCGCCTTACATGTGGTGTTACATTTCTATAACACTTGGCACTTTCCAAAGCACATTCACATTAATTATCCTCTCAAGATCCTCCAATGCGTGTACACACATCAGTGTACACATTCTACTGGTAAAGAAATGGAAGCCGAGAGCTAGAATGTATCAGATTTGCTCAAGATCCTACATATAAGTGCAAGGAAATGTGAGCTAAACCTAGAACAGTACATTTTCCGAATGTTAAACATTAGGGGAGATGGAAGGAGGAAGATTCATCACAGAACATAGCAATTCCAGCTCTTTTCAACTGTACATGGAGTAACACTGTTCAATTTATGGGAAAAAATCAATTATGTGATCATAGATATCCATGTGGTATATATCCTGTTCTATTCATTTTTTCTCCCTGTGAGGCAACCCAGATTAAGTGACTTGTCCAGGATCATGCTGTATTTGCGCATCCTTCTGATCCCAGGGCTTGGGGACCATGCTCTATCCATTGTGCTACCTCGCTGCCCCTACATATTTCTATTCTAAGCCATGATTTCAGAGCAAATTTAGTTAGAGCCATTGGATTTCAAATATGAAAAGTGAGCTATGAACAAGAAATGTTGGGAAAGCTCTTGTCCCTTGAGATGAAAATATTCAAAAAGAATTCCATATTCTATTGACTGTTTACAAACACTTTGGGAATTGGGATATTCCTTTTCTAATTTCAGGGAATTATACCTGTTCGCTCTCTCCTTTCCAACTTGGAAAGTCCCCAATTTCCATCTGATTAGAAATCAGATTGCCTAATATCATATTTCCACCCCCCTTAATTAACTGACCTTATTTGCTTAATTATGTTTAATGTATAAAAAAAACTATGACTCTCTATATCCAGGGTATAGTCCTAAGCTGGGGAATGGGTCTGGCCCCAGTTCGTTAGGCAATTGTCACTCATCGTTTACTAAACTGTTATGTTCAGAAGATTGGACCTTTGTTTCTCCAGTCTCTTCAGCTCTCGACTGCCATATTGTTTCATCTGCTCCTCAGATATCTTGAGATCTAGTCCCATCACCGCTTTGGTCATTTTCCTCTGGACATAACGTAGCTTTGCAATGTATTTTCCTAAACAGGGAACCCAGCACTGAATACAATATCCCCCTAACAGAATGTAAGCTCTCAGAGGGCACGATCTATTTCCTTTTTGTCTCCACATCCCCAGCACCTAAGACCTGGCACGGAACAGATGTTTAATACATGTTTATTGAATGTCTGATTGATGTGGGTTGTCACAGACAGAGATCAGGAAGATCGCAAACCCTGGGTTCAATATTCTCATAGACTGGAAACCAGTCCAAGTCAAGAGTTTCTAAAGTGGATACACAAAATGAAAAGAAGATTATTTTTAATATAGAAAAAAAATCAAGTCAACCAATGCCCTGGATTGACCTAGACCTTTACAGAGTATGGTGGTTCAAGAACTGTATTTTTACAGCAATCACATTTTCCAAGGGAAATGGCAAATCAGTACATTTCTGGCACCTTATATTTTCTCACCACTGCCCCCCTGTATCCATTTTTAAATGGCAGAATTCTTCTGTTATGTTCAAAACAACTTTCAAGATGCTTTCAAAGAATGAGTGGTATCACTAAAAGCTTTAGAACGAAACAGCAAACAGATCTTCTATCTTTACCAGAGTTTGGTCCCTGCCTGCTAATTCCACAATCATTACTCTATCGATGCTTTACCTGAGAATTCCATCTCTGCTCACTGATTGACTTGAAAAGTGACACTTACATTCTAGAAAGAGCATTTTCCATTTTCTTAGAGAATAGTCCCCCCCACCATCTCATTCCCTAACAAGTTTACTTATTTGCAAAGTTTCTGCAAAAATGACTTGGGTTTTTTGTGTCTTATCACAACTAAACCTGACTTGGGATAAAGGGAAAACATTTTCATCTTAGCTTGTAAGGCGAGGATATGAAAGAGACTCACAGGGATATATGCTTTCAAGGAGAACAAAATCATTTTTAACGTGCAAAAATGGCTGGTGAAGTCCCACCCATGCCTCCAATTACATTTCCAGCATATGTTTATCCAGATTGTACAATACTTGGCTTTGCTATCCCATCATGATAACTCTTTATTTTGGATACTTAGCTATTTTCTGAAAGTGTGTAAGGCAAGAAGAGGACTCCCATGGCACGGAAACAAAAATGGGTACTAAGATAGCCCGGGCTCAATTGGCAAATGCAAGGCCTCTGATTTTTATTACAACGCGTGAGGTTTTCCCCCCACAATGCTGAAGCTCAACAAATGCAGTATCAAAAGACTGAATTTAGAGGGCTTTAGCCAATACTCGATTTAATCCCCTAATACATTTGACTAAAGAACGCTTACCTTTTTCTAGCATTTTGAAACTGATGTGGTTCTCTCCTTATAGCAACCCAGGCAAGAAGTGATCCAAGTGTTAATATTTCTATTTTTCATTTGAGGAAACTGAGGTTTAGTGATCTGAAATGACCTACATAGACATTCACAGAAAGAACATTTGACTTACACTCAAAGGATCTCAAGGGTTCAAGTCTTATGTTTGCCATTTTGAGCATGTCACCTCACTTCTTAGGTTTCTCAGTCACAAAATGAGAACAAGAATATACAATTTTGCAGGGTTTCATTGAGGTTGAAGTTAGGAAGGCAGTATGGTGCACAGAAAAAAAAAAAACATAGTAATAAACACTGACACCGAGTTTCAAAGTGTTGCAGAACACTTTCTATATAGCATCTCAGTTGATCCTCATTACTATCTTGCAAAGTAAGTGCTATTATGACCCCTGTTACCAATAAGGAAACCGAAGCAAGCAGGAGTTAAATGATTTGTCCAGTGTCATACAGCTAATAAGTGTTTGAGGTTGGATCTGAACACAGGTCTTTTTGATTCTAGGCTTGATGCTCTATCTACTTCATGACCTGGCTCATATCCCCATTTCCATAACATTCTGAGATGTCTGTAAGGCATTTTATAACTTACAAGGCACTAGAGAAATCCAACACAGATTAAAAAATTTGCCTAGGTGCTAGAGACAACCTAGAGTCTCCCAATATAGATAACCAAAGATGCCTTCGGTCAGGCAAGAGCCTCCAAGACACAGGCCTAGTGGGCAGCTTTATGGGGATGAGCACCATGTGAAGTCAGCTCCATTGGTCTTCAGAGTAAGGGGCAGGCTCTGAGACATATCAGTATTACGCTAAAAATCCGATATTTGTTTTTCAGTTCTTCAGTCATGTCTGATTCTTTGTGATCCTCCTATGGGATTTTCTTGGCAGAGATACTGGAGTGGTTTTAAATTGTCTTTCTCTAATGGATCAAGTGGCAAGTGACTTGTGCAGAGTCACACATCTAGTAAATTTCTGAGGACAGATTTGAATTCATTTAACTTTTTCCAAAATGATATATACAGGAGCCTTGCTATTTAGTTCTTTTTCAGGGACAGAGTTCTCAAAACACATGATGCCACCTGTCCTTTATGTTAAGCATACAGTTACAAGCATTATTCCCTGCATTTTACAGATCGGGAAACTAAGTTTCAGAGAACTGAAGGAACTTGCCTAAGATAACAGAGCTGGGACTCAAACTTGGGTTCCTGCCGGCAAACCCATCGTTCCTTATATAGAGGAAGTTCAATTGCTCAATCTTCCCCCTGGGAAAAAACCTGCACAAATGAAGAGGAGTAAAAGGTACCTTCAGAGGTAAGAGGTTACCGAATGCCCCATGATCTCTTTCACAAGAGGTCGTTCCAGTCAAAATAAAATCAGGACATGAAGTACAGAGTTTTATCTACAGGGTAAGACCTTTCACTGGTGGGGTGTGAATTGAGGAACCTTAATCCTAGGCTTCCAGGAGTGCTGTAAAAATCCTCATCACCACAGGAAGGAGACTTGAATCAAATAAGCATGGATAGAGAGGAAATAGAGAGTTGTAGATGGAGTTCTGAACTTGGAGGCAAGGAGACAAAGGATCAAATATAGTTTTACTGTGGTGGCTGTGGTAATATACTCAGCCTGAACCTCAGTTTCCTTTTGTGTAAAATATAGGTAATACCCACTCTTGCCTTATATACAGGATGTATATAAAATATTTTGATAATTCTGAAATACTACTGAAATGTCAATGATCAACAATTCGAATCATTTCAATAACAGAGGCTTTAGACAAAGGAAATTGTGGTTTGGTGTTTTCCTTTCCAAAAAAAGTGCAACTTCCACAAGAATTACACCCTAAAGATGACACATAGTAGGAACTCACTAAAAACCTGCTAAAGGCTTATGTTTTTAAATGCAAGCTTTTTTTAAAAAATTTGGATTACTACCAGTCAATTTTTTAATAGCTCATTTGCTTTATTTACTCTTTTTTAACAAGTTCATAATATGGGCATTCATTTAACCCTTTCCCTTCTTGAATCAGTTTTCTGAGCTCCTTTCTTCCTATTTTTTTGCTAGAAATCTGTCATTTTTTCTTTGCTATTAATATATTTATCTGTTTTTTTTAACTTCCATCTAATAGTGAATCTATTTTCTCTCCTTAGAGGGAAATATTTTTGGGATTCCTTGGGCAGAATAGTTTCTCTCATATTTTTTGGAAAGCCGTTAGTCCATTTGGTAGTTTAATCACTCTGGATTTCCAAATTGGCCAAATGCAGCACTCTATTACCTCTTAATGGGTAACTAAAGGCAACTCTCTTTCATTTACTTCCTAAAACAATGGAAATCAATTAGTTGGGTCTGCTGACTGGAGATTTTTCACCTGGCATCAAGTTTCAGGAGAAATTTACTTAGTCTTGGGGTATATAAAATTTGTGTCTCCAGGGTTTTATTTTATCCTATGCAGTTGTTCAAGATTTTAATGAAAAGATGTCAGTTAAGTAGTTGCCTGTTTCCTTCTGTTGCCTTTTGGATATTTATCATGCTATGCCAAGTCTTATTTAAATGAGAATTTTAAAAGTAGCAATATGCATTTTCCAAGAACATAACTGTCATTCCCAGAACCTGTTATCCAAATGTGATTTGCACATAACCTGATACTTCTCCAGAGAGTATCCTGAATCAAGGTTAGTGAGGACTGAATGACTGGGCCTCAATATTGCAGAATTCTCCAGGGCCACACAGGGACAAGTAATTGAAAAAGCCTGGACCATGCTTAAGCTCTTTATGACGGGTATACATTGTACCCATTAGGGATTATGGAAAGTACGCCTTCTGCAATAGGTCCAGTTCTCAGTAGCGGGATGGCTCATTAATGAGGAGAAGGCCTCATCTGCCTTTAGTGGAGAAGAGGGGCAGAGAGATCCTGGGGGCCTTCTGTGTGGACATGTAATTCACGCGCCAACAGGCCAATCTTTAAGACAGCCAGATTTCTATTGGCTACAAGAACCTGGCAGTCCAGTAAACTGGCATCAACTCTCCCACTTCCAAAAACCTCAGCCAAGTTATATATATAAGGAACCATATTAACAACAAACAATTCAGCCAAGCTCAAACAAAAACTAGAAAATTGGAAATCACTGAATGTTACAGCTAGAGTAGAACTAGCTCTACTTTGTCGATCTTAAACCACAATACCATAGGACAGAACGGAAATGTAAGCAACACTGAGCATCACCTCTGGAGACTGAAGACCTGGGCTAGATACCAGCCTCTTACCCCTACAGAATGTGTGATTGCACTGGGTTTAAGGGACTTACTTTGCAACAAGAAAATATCTCTAACCTGATTATCATTTAGTATCAAATACTCTCAGAATGGATGATGCTATTAGGCATCACACTGCTGATGACTTCTGGAGATAGTCTGAACCAAAATATAGGATTAGTTCCTTTCAACCGAATTATCAAAATAAACAAGAGCCCCTTTTTGCCACCCAACAATGCCCTACGCATAATAGCTGCTCCACAAGTTTTCATGAGGGAATACACTCTTCTTCAGAAGGGCCTCTGCTGTTGTTTCATTACCATAACAGCAGACTTCTACTTCTATTCTTTGACTTTGCTTCTGGATATTTTGTCCAAACCCAGAAGAATACCCGTTTGATCTTTCTTCCCACAAAATCTTAGGCTGATCTTCCACCCTAATTGTCTGAGTCTGATCAACTGGATAAGCGACAGAAAGGTCTTGATCTGGTCAAAGGATATGGGAATAAAGAGATATGAATGAAATGGTTCCTGGCTTCAGGGGGTTCCCAGCGTACTGAAAGGATGTGTCCAAGAAGGTGAAAGGAACATGGAGGAAAGTGGGAACTGTAACGACTAAGGGAGAGGGGGAGAGAGAAAGCAGAATAGGTGCCGCAGAGGAGGTAGCCTTGAAGCTGGAATGTGAGGACATGGAGAAGAATGAAATTGCAGACTTGGGCAAATGCATGAGATGGAAAGATTGATCTGGATTGATTTCAGAGAACAAGCAGAATCAGTTCAGTTTGGCTGGAGGGGAGAATTGCTAAAGGTATGTAAGATGCAATAAGGCTGCAAAGAATGAGGAAACTGAGGCAAACACAGTGAAGTGCCCAGAGTCACCCAGCTACTAAGAGTCAGAGATCAGATTTGATCTCAGGGAGATGAGTCTTCCTGCCTTTAGTGTCGTCTTTGACACTAAACTGTCCAACGGTCTAGCAGGCAGTAAAATCGGGGGGGGGGGGTTAGCTTATTATTTTCAAAATATCCACAAAGATAATTTTCAACACTGACCAGCATCCCAATTTTTTCTCCCTTTCTTCCCTCCACTCCCCTTCCCAAACAGCAAGTCATCTGATAGATGTTAAAGATGTATAATTCCTCTGCACTTATGTCCACAATTATCTCACTGTACAAGAAAAATCAGTTTAAAAAAGAAAAAAAAAATGAGGAAGAAAACAAAAAGCAAGCGAATGACAACAACGAAGATGAAAATATTATGTCGTGATCCACATTCAATCCTCATAGTCCTCTTTCTGGATGGCAGGAAGGCAACTGACCAGAGCTCAGGGGAGAAATGAGAGGATAGAGAGATACACTGCAGGAATAGCTACACTATCTATGTAGTTCTCTATAGAGAGAAACCAAGCTATGAATATCTATAATGTAGATATAGATATCTAGGAATTTACCAGTAAGAGGGGAGACAGAGAGACAGAATGAGGAGATGGCAGGATTACAGGGAGAAACACAACCTAAGCAGGTGGGCTGGGGGAGGAGAAAGAAGGGAGCAGAAGATCAGAGAGGATGAACAGAAAGGAATCTTACTGGTAGTACTGCCATATAGCGGGCCACATGCTAACAGAGAAAACCGCAAATTAATATCCTTCACGTTGTCTTGTATTTTTTGTTACTTTCAAAAACAGTTCCAAATTATATTTTCATTTGGTTTAGGACGCACTGGCAGTTCTGCGGGCACCCTACTCGCAGCCATGGCCAGGAGTTATACACCCCTGCATAGAGGCCGCAGGAGTGGGGCATAGTTGGGGGCTTAAGCATAAGTGTTGGTCCTGGTAAGGAAAAGAGCTTTCCTCAAAGATAAAAGTCAAGAAGTGGATTTATAAAGATGTAAAAGAGTTCCTATGTATGAAATAGGAGAGAGGAGGGTGCCGGCAGTGCATGACCTCAATTTGCCCAGGACTTCTCTAATGCCACTGAGCAGTTCAGAAGAAGAAGCAGAGAGAGCAAAAGATGGGGGTGATTCAGATTGCAAAGCAGAACTGGCAGGAGGAAAAGGCTATAAAGGAGTCAAGGACAGAGAAGAATCTATCACAGCATGTTCATAGTAAGGTCTAGACTGTTAAGGCAGGGAGGTGAAGCTGAGACTAAGTGCAGAGGTCAGTGCTGGCAATTATAGTGAGGATGAGAATAATTTGGGAAGCTGAGGTATGGGAAAGGAAGGCGAGAGATGGTGACAAGAGAGGGATTCCAGAGACAGCACTACAGAAGTGATAGTGGAGCAAGCCTGTGAAGGGCAGACATACAATGAAGCTTGCCATCTTGAGAGTTGAGGAAGCTAAAAACAATGGGAGATCATTTTGCAAAGATCTCAGTGGTTATACTGAAGTCTGAAGCTACAGAAGGTAATGGTTGGGCCAGGAAGAGAAAGAGAAGCCGGGTACCAAGGAAAGCAAAGGAGAAGTTATTCCCAATGATCGAGACTGGTGAGAGGGAGAACTGGAGTGTACTAGAGTGTACCTGCAACAGAAAAGAAGATCCCTAGTAATGGCAGCACTGAGTGGGTCAGGAAGTAGCAGGGAGGCAAAGGACTAAGTCTACACTTCTTGCCAGCCCATCGCATTAGGGTATGTGAGAAGAAGAGTGACTACGAGCCAGATAAGTAGAGCATAAGAAAAAGAAAACAGGGAAGACCTTTGGGAGCAGGTGAACACAGGGGCCCCAAGGGTCTCCTCTTCAACTACTGAAGAGTCATCAGATTACTCCTGAAATGGAAATCCAGACAGAACTCAAGAGAGGGAGCATGGCACAGACCAAGTGTTTCCCAAGTTTTCTGCTGCAGGCTCCCATTACTCTCAAATAAGAGAGGTTTTTGTTTAAGTGGCTTATTGTCAATCACCATTTACCATATTTAAAAATGAAATGAATTAGTATTATTTGCAACCAATTTTGACCTTCCTGATTCTCTGAAAGGGGTCCTGGAACTCCAAGGGGTTCCCTGCTCACACTTTTTGAACATCAATGGTACATGGAAAGGTCTAGACTAGAAATCAGGAAAGCTGAGTCCTAAGCTTAAATTAGCTCTTAATTAACTCAGTGGCTTTGAACAAGAAACTAGGGTTGGAAGAAAGGGTTGTTCAAGTCGAACCCTCCCATTTCACAGATAACAAAACTGAGGCTAGATAAAAGAAATGGTCTTAAACCTATGTCTTCTGAATCTCTCCACTATCCCACACTGTTGCTCAAACTAAGACCCCCTCACCTCAGCCCAGACCAGAACTCCAGTTAGGAAAACGCCTTCTTAGTACTTTGGCTTTCCTTTCCACACTAGTCAGAATCCCAGAAGCACGGGCTGTTATGCCAGCCCCATTGTGCCAAACACACAATCGGAGATAGCCTCCTAAGCACCAGGAATGGCATATGCTGAGCCGTTCTGTCACTCTCCAGGGGCCGGTCGATATGGTGATATACATTCACGCAAGCTTAAGCTGCCGGTCACCTCAGCCAAAGCATTTTCATTAGCACCCCAGGGAGGGGTCAGGATGAGAATGGAACAGGGCTGGCAGGCTACATCATTTCAATTAGGAATAACAGGCAAGTGGCAGAACTGAGCGTGAGGTGACTCACAAGGCCATCGCCGTGTCCCACTCCAGAGAGCCCAGAAGCACAATTGGCACTTTGCTGAGATGGGCAGCAAAGCACGTCAAGAGACCATTCGAGAATCCGAGGAGCAGATGGTGTCGTGTGTGCACAACGAATGACAAAGAATGCATTAATTTATGGGTATGATGCAAAACATACAACATCGCTGGCAAAACACACGACAATACGTGTGGCAGGGGACGGCCTTGCTGAGCAGCTGGGGGAGGTCACAACCCTGGGCACCAGGCTCTGCAAAGGGGAGAAGGGGCAGCAATCAACCTAGGTAACTCTTCAAAAGAGCTAATTCATCTGTCAGACTCATGTGCATGCTTCCTTATCGAAATCCACAAGATTTCATGATGAAAGACTGTACTTTCCCAAACTTTCTTTGAGGTCAGAAATTATTTTGCTTTGCAGTCTCTCAGTCCCCTTCAAATCCTAGTACCATCCTGAGAGGAGCTTGAGAAACCACAAGGATTTGGAAACAATACACTGACACATAACATCTTAACATAGGACTCATGGTGTAATAAACCGATAGACCATTTTGGTAAGTTCTTCCCAGACCCATGAGTAGGGCAGGGAAACAAGGACTTTGCCCCAAGGTGCAGAAATCCAGAGAGTGCCAACATTTCCAGTCCTTCTACCAATTAAAACAACTGTGCACGACCTCTCTAGACATATTAAAAAATCACTAAGAAAGGGAAGAATTTATTACGCATTCATTACGTGCCATTTAATCCTCACCACAATTTTCTGGGATAGGTGCTATTGTTATAGCCATGTTACAGTTGGGGAAATTAAGACAAAGAGAGGTTAAGACATTCACTTCAGGTCACACACAGAGCTGTGAAGTGTTTGAAATTGAATCTGAACACAGGTCTTCCCAACACCAGGCCTAATGCTCTGGGCACTTCACTTCTATGAAGAAAGGCTGTTCCACATGAAAGTGCTCAGACCTGTCTGAGCCCCAGGGCCACACCGTGATGCAACGTTTGAGAAATGGAGGGACACTTCAAAGTGAGATGGACGCTTCTTTTCATTCCTTTTGGTAAAATGAAGTCCTGTGTATACCTGCTCAGATCTCAAGAATGGAAAAAGATGCCCATTCTACACAAAAAATAAATGAACAGTTCTATAAACAATATAAAATTAATATTTATAATTGCAAGCCCAAACCATGAGAGTGTCTTAGCCAGTAATCATGTTAATCAGAAATTATTAATCATGTAAGTGAATTTGTGGAAAGGCAAAAGGGATGGGTGAAGGATCTTGCTCTATATTTCAGTTAGCTTATCATGCTAGATTTTCCATGGTCTAGCTTTTACTGATGCATATACTTCAAGTTTAAAATTGCTCTAAAGAAAGTAGCAGGAAACACAGAATCATTCCCTTATGACTTTCATGTTAAAAAAAAAACCCAGCAGGTTAGCTGAATGGTTGAGAATTATACTGAAGACAGAGAAGAATCAGAGAATATTAAATAATGCCTTGAGGTAAGAATAAGGATGTCTTTCTGATTTTCCTTCAGTTGAAAAGCTTTCTGAACAAGAGAAAATTCCCTTGAATTTGGCCTCTGTGTCACCCAAGAAGAAGGAACTTTCTGACTTTCATATGTACTGTTCACTGGGTGTTGTTCTGACCCTGCACCAAGCACAATAATGGGCCGGTAGGGAGATTGACGTGCTGAAGCCATTGGGCCTTTTGACAGCACTATAGCTATCTTTCCATTTACCACTTAATGGGAGTAAGCATCGATTAATTAACTGGATCTGAATGAAGCGATCTCCCTTTTAGAAAGGGAAAGGAAGTGTGTGCTTTCTTTTCACTCCAGCACACAAGCAAATTCATAAACCAAGTTCTATGAACTTCTCGTCTTGGATCACACAGATACAAGACACAAGATTTCTATTTCAGTGTCACCTTCAATTTTTATTGAAACCCCAACTACTCTCACAATCCATTGAAGATCTGTGTGGGGCCAATTTTGACTTCTCCAAAGACATGCATCGAGCCCAAGAGCAATTGCAGAATGGAGAATTGATAGCAGCCTGAGATGTCATGGAACCCAACTCATTCATTTTGCTATGGCTTTCTCTCTTGCTCCCACTCCCCACACCTTTCAGATGGGACAAGATATACAAAAAGGCAAACAGGTAAGAGGAAGAGCAAAGAGTGAACCTACATCTCCTGATCACTTTTTAAGCTCTGGGGATCCATACTTCGTGTACAAAAAGAAGATATTCAACTACTCCTTTCACAGCCTGGATCCCATTCCTCATATTGGTTGGTGTGCTGTAGTTCTAGGCAGCACAATTAGCCCTTGCACCACTCATAGATGTCCTGCAAAAACTTTCAAGGAGAGCTGTCATTCCATTTTCAGATGAACAAATTAAAGCCATTGCTAGTCATAAAAAATGCTCTCAATCACTATTGATTAGAAACATGAAAATTAAGACAACTCTGAGGTTCTACTACACATCCCTCAACAACTATGCTGAAAGGACTATCACAAAAGCTATCAATTTGATCCAGCAGGGCTACTACTGAGTCTGTATCCCAAAGAAATCATAAAAGAGGGAAAATGACTCATACAAAAATGTTTTTTTCACTCTTTATGCCATTGTTTGCTTGAATTTTGTTTTCTTTCTCATTTTTTTCCTTTGTGATCTTTTTTTTTTTTTGCACAGCATGATAAATATAGAAAAAGAAGAATTGCATTATTAGATTACTTGCTGTCTATGGGAGGGAAAAAGGGATGGGAGGAAGCAAGGAGGGAAAGTTTAGAACATAAGATTTTACAAGACTGAATGGTGAAAAACTATCTTTGCATATATTTTGAAAATAAAAAGCTAATAATAAATTTTTTAAAAAGACTATCACAATATTATGGAATATTATTATTCTATAAGAAATGACCAGCAGTATGAATACAGAGAGCTTGGAAAGACTTACATGAACTGATGCTGAGTGAAATGAGCAGGACCAGAAGATCATTATATATGTCAACAACGATACTGTGTGAGCATGTATTCTGATGGAAGCGGATTTCTTTGACAAAGAGAAGATTTAATTCAGTTCCAATTGATCAATGATGGACAGAAGCAGCTACACCCAGAGAAGGAACATTGGAAAATGAGTGTGAACTGTGTGCATTTTTTGTTTTTCTTCTCAGGTTATTTTTACCTTCTGAATCCAATGCTTCCTGTGCAACAAGAGAAATGTTCGGTTCTGCACACACATATATTGTATCTAGGATATACTATAATATATTTAACATGTATAAGACTGCCTGCCATCTAGGGGAGGGGGTGCAGGGAGGAAACGGAAAAGTCGGAACAGAAGTGAGTGCAAGGGATAATGTTGTAAAAAAAATACCCAGGCATATTTTCTGTCAATAAAAAGTTATAATAATAAAAAGAAAAAAAAGACTATCAGCATTAGAATAGGAGTAATAAAGAGTAATGCTAAAAAAAAAAAAAAGAAGAGTTGTCATTGCAGAGAAATGGTGATAAAACATCTCCACAGAAAAGTGGTAGGTGGACTATGTATTCGGAATGGGGGCTATGTTGCCCAACATGCTCGATGTGTCTTTTTTTTTAAGTTGAATACTTAATTGTATTACCTCATTAAAAGACAAGGTTTGACTGGAGGCAGTATAATCTAAGGAAAAAGGAGTTTCATTAAATATACTGTTTTTTTTTAAGAGGGAGAAAGCTGTTATCTATTCAGATTACCTTTTGGTTCTATCAGATGCACCGCGGCATCCATTTTTTCCAATGCACTTGGCCCACTTGCCTATTTTTTTCTGTGGGGATCCAGCTTCCTGATCACATTTTCAGTCTTCATTTCCCCTAGCCACACTAGATCTGTGGCAAGCTGAATGTGAGTCGAATCCCGAGGATGAATGATTTAGACAGGGGGTGGTCATATATTCAAATATGGGGACCAAAGAGACGCTGTGAATATGTAATCTTCTAACCTCAGAGAATAAATTAGGCCAGTTGCTTAAAACTGTTGTTCCAAAGAACTTTCTTGAGAGAAATATGTTTTTTTTTTAAAAGCACAGAAAATATTAGGTGACTGATGGAGGGGGACTTCAGAAGGAAGCGTTAGTCCTAATGACTTGTTAGAAAATAGCTGTAATGATGAAGAAAAAAATCAATAGGACATATGCTGGGGGCTCAGGGAAGAGACGTGAGAGACTAATGGAAAAGTGAAGCACAAAAATGAGGAAATAGAGGAGAAGGTCTTAAGGTCCTTTGTTTCCTCCTGTGATAGCTGATTGAATTCTGAAGCACGAAGCAGGGCAAAATAATCAGAAGAGTCCATCTGGATACCGAGGCCGGTCTCGTATTGTGTTCAAGGGGTCAGAGGACCAGACGCCAAAGATCTTTAGACTAGGAGGATAAGTCAGTGAGCAGGATTAAGAAGGCAGAAGCTGAACTGGCACTAAAGCCAAGCACATCCTTCACCAAGAAAAGTTTTTACCAAGTGGAGTCTGACATCATACTGGCTTCCACAACTCAGCTGGGCACACATTTATGAAGTGCTTCCTAGATGAAAGATACTCACGGTACTAGTGCCTTAAGGACATATGAAAAATGACACAGGCCATTCTCTCAAGGGGCTTACACTGTCTCCTAGGGGGAGGAGATATAGACACAAGTATGGTACAAGGCAGAATGAAGAAAATTTCAGGAAAAAGGACTCTGAAAAATTCTCAGAGGGAGGAACTACTTTCAGCATTGAGGATGTTAAAGACTTTGGAGAAGAAATATTTTTTTTCTCCACCACATTTTTTTAAAAAAGTTTTTCTTATTTTCCAAACACACACATGGTTTTCTACATTCACCCCTGTAAAACCTTGTGTTCTACATTTTTTTCTCCTTTCTTTCCCTCCACCCCCTCCCCTAGATGGCAAGCAATCTGATATATGCTAAACATGTGCAATTCAAGAATTATTTCTTGAATGAGGCCTTAAATAAGGGAGAGATAGCCAGGTGAAGACAGTAAATTTAAGAGTCACAAAGAAAGAACACACACTGCATTTACTGAAATGCCAAAGCAAGCAAGGAAGAAGTCATTCACCACTGGACTGGACACAGCTGAGATCCTTTACACTTAGGCAGCCACAGTCACCTGACGCCACAGCACCAGGCTCAAATCCAGCCTTACTTATCAGCGGAGTGGCTGTGGGCAAGTCACTTGACCCAGACTGCCTTGCAAAGTAAAATCTATATAAATGTTAGCTACGCTCAGTAAAGGCAATAGTTTCAAAATGGTCATTTAATCCAAATTATTTCCTTTATATGCAAGGAAACTGAGAGCCAGAGCAGTTAAGTACTTGTAGCTGGTCATCCTGGCAACATTTGGGAGAGTTAGAGTTAGAATTTAGGTCTCTGACTGCTAATCAACTCTGTCTACTACTTAGAAATCAGGACAGCCAGATGCTAGGGCTGCCTCTCCCACCAAACTAGCTGCTTATCTGGGGAAATTCAAGCAGAGTCTTTCCTTTTCTGGAAGAGGGAATGATACTGACCTTCACAACTACCTCAGAAATCTTTTGTGATATTCAGATTAAAGGTGTTGCTGTTCAGTTGTGCCCAACTCTTTGGGACCCCTTCAAGGATTTTCTTGGCAAAGATACTGGAGTGGTCTGCCATTTTTTTCTCCAGCTCATTTTACAGATGAGGAAACTGAGACAAACAGGGTGAAATGACCCTGTGCTGAGGCCAGATTTGTATTCACATGTTCCTGTCTCCAAGACCAGCACTCTATCCAGTGTCACTGAACTGACCTCCTGGTTGTATGATTGTCCATGAATCACATTACTATCTTATTTTTCCTTTTTTTGGTTTTGCTTTATTGTATCTTGATTTCTCATAAAGTTTTTTACTTCCATTTGCTCAATTCTATTTTGTATGAAATTATTTTCCTTCTTTCCCAATTGGCCAATTTTGCTTTTTAAAGCATTCTTCTCCTCATTAAGCTTTTTGTTTTTCCATTTGCACCACTCTCAATTTTTCTCCCATTTTTTTCCTCTATCACATTCTAGACTATATAGTCTCCTCATCTTTAAAAGGCAGGATCTATACTATAGTTAGTGTAGATCAGGGCTTCTTGATTTGAAGCTTGAGGATCCTTTTCAGAGTTGTATTAATGCTGAAAATAAAATACAAATGAAATCAATTATATTAAAATATTTGTCCCCAAATCTTTCTATAAAGTTCACAGACCCCACATTCAGGACCCCTGATAGACAGGACCAAGGGTACCTTCTAGCTCCAGTCTATGATGGTTTGAACAATCATGGGTACTTACATTCTAGCAATGTTGTGAGATAACAACTCTACACTGATTTTATTGGAATGTTCAATTCTATTTTAGCATTAAATTTCCCCACCACATATTCAGAAACCAAAAAAGTCATTATAGTATATATAAACATCACACAGATAATTGGACCAAAGCCAATTGTACCTTACACAAACACCACACACACACACACACACACACACACACACACACACACAAACTCCTTCAGAGACACCGCATATGAACAGAAAATCCTCATTTATCTTTTCTGATGGAGAGGGTTTGTACACAGCATGACTAAGTGAACTCCTTAACTAATACCAACGCTCTTGTCTAGCCCCTGGTTCCAATTTCTTTCAGCATATAACCTTTACAAGAAATGCTAATCAGATGGTCAATCGACTGATACGAGGGGCGCCTCCACACACTTGCTCTTCTCCAGCCAGAAAGTGTCTCGTCCAGCCCACACCTGCCTTTGGACCAACCGGCTAATGAACAGTTATGTGGTCCAAGGAAAGGCAGCAGGGGGGAAGATGTGGGCTCAAAAACCAAAGGGCAGGGATCATTATGGAGTCTGTTTCTGCCTAGCTGACAGAAGACATGACAGAAGCTTCTCTGCTGACAGAAGCCCAATGTTGAGGAGAAAGAGAGCCAAGACTCCATCTGATGATGGAGCCTTCACCCTAGTACACCATGCACATACACAGTGTACTTTTCCACTTGGAAGAAGAAAATAGGTTCTTTCATCCAAACCATCTGCAGGGAAAAATATATACATACATACACACATATGTGTATATCGCTCTGTTGTTTCACTATGGTGACAAATAGACAAGATTTTATAAAAATATTATGCAGTTAAATTAGATAGCATTTCTCCAATGATGAATTCTGTAGCTAAATCAAATGGGAATGAGAGAAAACAGGTTTTTATCCCAACCATAAAATTTACAGTCTCTGTCATCAACAGCAATTCATTTTCATGTGTTATTTTTGTCAAGTAGGCCATTTACTGGTAAATAGACAAAAAATATTTTGTACTTGAAAAAGTTAACACAAAAAGCCTTGTGCCTTTTTCTGAGAAATTTTCATCTAGGTTGGGGAGCAGTTCTGGGCAGACTGGGATTTAGAAGAGTAAGAGCTCCCTTTAAATGGGACCCAATTAAAAATTCTGGTATTATTCTGCCTTCCCTTAATGCTAACTGCACTATGCCCCACCTCCCTTTCCCTAAATCTATTTTTTAAAAAGGAGATATTCAAAGGAGTGAACAATATCTTGACAGCCCTGGCCAGAAGATAGAGAACAGGCCAGATTGTTGTTCATTGGCTTTTATATTAATAACAGAAGCTTCTGATTTGAGGGGTAGGGCAACAGGATGCTTTATAATGTTTCCATGATTTTCCTCTTGAAAATTCTCCACTCATCCTATTGCTGATCTTGGCTGAGAGCCCTTGCTCAACCAGACCTTAAAGAAACTGAAAACCAAACCAAATCAAGCTCCTCTCTGAGTCTGATGGAATAACTGCCATTTCAGCCACACTTCAGGGTCATCATCTCAGTGGATCCTCACCAACTCTACAAGGCAGGTGGCGTGAGTATCACCTGCCTTCTTGCCAGCCAAGTGGAGAGGGGCCGAAAGAAAGGCAATGACTTGTCGAAAGATGACCCCATCGGCGTCAGAGGCCAAATAGGAGTTGGGTGTCTTCCTCTCTGATTCTACCTTTCTTTCTACTATAACGGTACTGCCTCTTAAAATGGGATCTGATGGCAAAAGAACCTAAAACTTAAAGAGGATCTAAAGTCTTAAACTAATGGAGAAAGTATACAAAGTAAACTGAGAACCCAGAAAGTAGGGATAGCACCCAATTTGGAAGGAAATCATTCAACTCAACAGGCACGTTTTAAGCATGTACAATCAACTGATTGAGATCCTGGGGATACAAGGTACAAAAGGAAATAATCCGGACCTTAAGGAACTGACATTTTTCTGAAGGGAAACAAACACAAGATGTATACAAAACAAGGACAAAGTACATCTATCCTTATCCATATCTAGCTACCTCTATGTCTATATATGTAAGAAAGAAATAGTTATTCCTCCACCTCAATCTGGGCAGAGCCAAGCATTTCTTTGGGGGTAGCAAAGACAAAATGGGCCTTGAATGGAGCAGAAATTCTAAGAGGACCAGCAAGAAGGGAATGGATCCCAACTTGGGGACAAGCAGTACAAAGCCTTAGGGCCACAAGATGGATACTGCAATTTGGGTAGTACCCCTTCCCCACTTTTCCATTCTGACTTATTTTCCAGGCACTTGGTATGCTGGGGAAACTGGGAGCAGGCTAGAGGAGACATATGTATGAATGAATGAATGCACTCTTCAAAGGCCCAATTCCTAGAGTCAATAAAGCAAGCTAGTCCACCATATTGTTCAGACCCAAACAATGAATTGTGATATCCTTTATAACAAAGCTTCTTTTTTTTCATAATTATAACTTTTTATTGACAGAGCCCATGTCTGGGTAATTTTTTACAACATTATCCCTTGCACTCACTTCTGTTCTGACTTTTCCCCTCTCTCCCTCTACCCTCCTCCTCCATTTGGCAAGCAGTCCTATATATGATATAACAAAGCTTCTTAAACTGTGGGCTGCAACCCTATATGGGGTCCTCTGAAAACTTAGGCAACAGTAAAAGGTATAAGATATTCTGCCAAGACTTAATTCTTTCTGTAAAAATAAACTCGTTCATCTCACTAATATGCAAATTTACTTTTATCTTTAATAATTGGTAAAACGTTATTCATATCACAAAATTATTTTAAAATTAATTTACTTATGCTTTATTATCAGTAAATGTTTGATTTGTATATCTATTCTATATATCTATATACCCAGGGTCATGTATACATTTTTCTGACAAAAAGGCATCGCAAGTGGAAAAAGTTAAAGAAGGCCTGATTTATAAGACTAATAGCTTTGGTCACAAAGTCTGCTTTTGCTCGATTTGGTCAGGGTACTCTGGTTAAGGGAAGGCAGCCCATGGCTCAATAGACTGAGTACTGGGCCTGGACTCAGGAAGACCTGAATTCACTTCTTAGCTGTGTGACCCTGGCCAAGCCACTTAGCCTCTGATTGAGTGACAAAACTGATCCACTGGAGAGGGAAATTGTGAACTGCTATAGTACCTTTTCCAGGAAAACCCCAAATGGGGCCCCAAAGGGTGGGATATGACTCAACAACATACTGCTTAAGGAAATTCTTATTCCTCTTAAAAACAAAGTATGGAATTGAACTATACTTGGAAGGAGCAAAAGGACCCTTTTAAGTTAGTTTCCCCTCCCCCCAATGAATTCCAGACACAATTTAAGCCACTGCTGTCTAAAGTTGGTTCAAGGAGAAAACAATTAGCAAAGCCTTGGTTGTGTCTGTTTGCATGGCTCTTACCAGAACAGGAAGTGGTGGCTTCCCGATTTGGTTAAAGAAGCCAGGCCTTACTTCTTCAGTCACAGGAAAGAAGAGAAGAAAATGCATTTTCCATGTACAGCTCCTCCTCACTCTATGAAGCTGGGCTCATCACATCCAGGGAATGCAGCTGTTAGGTTTCAGGATGTTATTTGACTCATTTTCTATCGAATCTGTATAATAATAAGCAATGTTATAATGACTTTAATACAAATGGCCATTGATCAAAGCAGTTCTTAGTAGCCTTCAGAACATAAAAGCACAATTAAACCATTGTTCTTTTAGACTATGTTTGGTCTCTGGCCACTGAGCAGACACTCAATAACAGATGGATTAATTGATAAATGATGTTCCATTGTATAGACTTAGTTAATTTTGTTATTTTGAATGGAATATTTGTCAGTTATGAAAGGCAGCTCAAACCTCAGGGGGAATTATTGCTGGAAATATTTGCATGTGAAAGGAAGGAACTTAGAACAAAAGATTGGAGGGAGAGGACAATGTCTTCCCAAGTACCTACACATCCCTTTTTATTCTGACTTTCTCCCATGGCTCTTGTGCATGGCAGACCCAGAGAATTTGGTGAGTTAAAAGAACCTCTGGGAACACAGAGTACAAAACTCTTTTCAGTTTCTAAGAATACAGTCTCCCCCCACACACCTCTGATCACCACCAAAAAAACGTGAGTTTGAGGGGGAATTTAAGTTAATTCTCAGGAAATGAAAGGATATAAAAGGGACTTTTTGTTTTATTTTATTTTTTGTGATTTTGTTCTTTTTGCACTTATTAGTCTTTTTTTCAATTATAAGGAAATATGGTTTTCAATATTCATTTTTGTAAGATTGTGAGTTTCAAATTTTTCTCATTCACTCCCCCTTCCCAAAGATAGCAATCATGTTAAACATATTTCCTTAAGAATCTTGTGAAAGAAGAATCAGAACAAAAGGAAAAAATCACAAGAAAGGAAAAAAAGTGAAAATGGTATGCTTAGATCTACATACTTACTCCATGGTTCCTTCACTAGATGTGTAGAATATTATCTATTACAAGTCTTTTAGAATTATCTTGGATCATTGCATTTCTGAAAAGAGCGAAGTCTACCACAGTTGATCATTGTAAAATACTGTGCTTACTATGTACAATGTCCTCTTGGTTTTGCTCACTTCAGTAAGCATCAGTTCATTTAAGTTTTCCAAGTTTTTCTGAAATCTCCCTCTTCATCATTTCTTATAGAACAATAGTATTCCATTACATTCATATACCACCATTTCTTCAGCCATTCCTCCAATTGATGGGCATCAATAGGACTTAAAAAACTGTTTTAATTGCTATTTTCTGTTTCTTCTATCACCACCATATGACAAGTGCCCCCTTTATCCCTTTTCTGACAGCCATCTCATTTGACAGAATATTTTTAGAGAGGTACAAAATCAGCACAACTGATAGTCCAAAAATCTATGCAATGTGTAATAGGGTCTTTTCACCTCTATGAAAGATTAAGTTTGGTACATCTTCTTATATCTCATTATTTGAGTCCTGCTTGACCTTTATGATTTTGCTACATTTATTATTAATTTCTTATGTCATCATTCTTTCCATTTGCATTGTTGTAGTTACTGTGCTTATTGTTTTCTCAGCTCTGCTTCCTTCAATCTGCATCCTTTTTTATATAGATCTTTTTCGCACTTCTCTGTATTTATCACACACATAATACCTTATAGCAAAGTCATATTGCACCAAATCCATATTCCATCATTTGTTTACCCATTGCCCAAGTGGTAGGCGTCTACTTTGTTTCTGCTTGTAAACTATCAGAAAAAGTGCTGTGATAAATATTTTAGCGTAGGTAGAAACTTTCTTCTTATCTAATGATTCCCTGGGTATTAAAGCTCAGTAATGAGATCTCTGATTTAAAGGGGATGTGATGAAGTATGGCACCAAATGTTGACATTTGGTACCAAAATATGGGGTTTGGGAGCAATGCACACGTGAAGAATTGAGAGTGCCTTTCTTTCTCTTTGCCAAAAGAGACAAGGTTATGGATAAAATGAAGAGGTAAAATAGATACCAGGAATGGCAAATATAAAATAAATTTGGGAGAGCATATAGTTAACAAGAAAGGGGTTTTAACAATTAACAATGGAAAAGACAAGTTCCCCAGCGGAACTCACAATTAACCAGAAAAAAGGAAATGCTTCATAAGGTGGGAGTATGCCATTAACTGACCAGGCTAAATCCACAGAGGCATTCAGCACCCTAAAAGTGTTAATTAACTATAAGGAGAAAGACATCATGAGGCATAGGGTGGTGGGGGGGGGGCTTGAGAGGGAAGACACTGTGAGGCAGAATGTGGTGGAGGGCTAACCCAAAAGCAATTCAGCAAAGGTGCCATGGGCCACAGACACATTGATAAGGGAATTTTAACCCCAGGGATGTGACAACATAACTTGGCTTTCTGATTGGATAGAGTAAGGTGGGGGTTACCCAAGACCTCCACAGGAAGTAGGACTGTAAGGCTGAGCTGATCCCCATCAGTGCCCTTCCCTGCTTGCCTCAGGAATCATATCAGTACTTCAGGCTTTCTCTGCCAACTCTACCTAATTACCCAGGACATCATCATTTGAACATTCTTTGTCACTTTCTGTGAACAATTCCAATTTACTTTCTAAAATCATTGCAACATTTCATAGTTCCATGAATAATGAATTACTATGACTATCATTCCATAATTCCTTCAACAATGCCCATTGCCAGGGTTTTGGGGGGGTTTTTTTGGAGGGATTTGCAGTTTTTTGCTAACTGGCTGGATTTGAAGTAAATAAATGGAACTCTCTAATCTTAAGTGAGGTAAATTCTCCAAGTGCTTCCATTCTACTATCAGGAAGGAGTAAATTCACAGTCAGACTAAATGCCTATGGTTTCTGCTTGAGTGATCGGTGGGTATATGTTCCAAAAGTGGGTAGCCCCTGAGACTGTGGCCTATGAAATGAGAGGTATATGTGACATAAAGATCTCCAAATGTAAAAATGTCTAGGTCTGTAGAGGTGGATTCAAGTGTGATCTACTGGCCTGTCTCTAACAAATATGGTGGACCAGATGCTTATATGTGCTGGAAGTGTTTTTCTCCTTTCATGGAGAATTACCAAAGTTCCCCTTAGGCATAACTCTCTGATAAGTTGTGAGGATTAATGAAGACCAAAGACATCAGTTTTCTCCACTGAAAGGGGTCCTGATCCCTGAGGCTACCATGGTCATTTCATTGCCTACTACTTATCTGGCAAATTCTGCTAGTAATTCTGACTATGATGGACTTCTTCTGGGAATATTCTCTTCTGGGAATATTTACTTACTTGAGCCTAAGAAACAATAAAGATAAAAAGAAAGTTATTGTACTTATGGGCACAATGACTGGGTGGGAGATAGGGTAGCCACCCTCCCCTCTACCTGAAAGTCCACCCCAATATTATCTTACTCGTTGTCAGGAAGGAAAAGAAGCTATAAAAATAATAACAAATGAGGAGATGCTCATGTCACTACTACTCTTAAAGGAAAAAAACTAGAACTGAAGCCCAGGAATGGCAGCAGTAAAAACACCTCCAAAGAAACAAGAAGTAGGAGAGAGTAGCAGAGACATGACACCTGAGAGAGATTATGCAAAGTAATCACCTCCAATTTAAACTCTACCCAAATGTATTCTACTGGTCTCCAATTTAGTCTCCATGCATGTATGAGTATGTGTGTGTATTACCTATCTTATGTATATAATAAAGAAAGATAGGTGGCACTGCAGCAGATAGAGTATTGGATCTAGAATCAGGAAGATTTCTGTTCCTGAGTTCCAGTCTGGCCTCAGACACTTATTGGCTATAGGACCTCAAGCAAGCCACTTCATCCTGTTTGCCTCAGTTTCCCCATCTGTCAAATGAGCTGGAGAAGGAAAGAGCAAACCACTTTGGAATCCTTGCCAAGAAAATCCCAAATGAACTGAACAACAAAAATGCAAGTAATCTACACATACTACATATATGTACAAAATAGACGTACAAGTGCACTTATCTTATGTGTACATAGTTGCGTGTATGTGTATATTGATCTCCTGCTGCCCCCCCCCCTTAAAATGTCAATTCCTTGCAGGCAGGGACTATCTGGGTTTTTTTTTTTTTTATATCCGGAGCACTTAGTAACACAGAAGTCCACAGTAGGTGTCTCCTGATGACTGCTTGTTGAAGAGGTTGATGATGTCAAATTGGGAGTGGGCACAGCAGAGCAGCACAAAGATAACAGCAGCAGAACTGAGTTCCTCCAAAGGAGCAGAAGCATGAGCTGCCCATTCACATGGGTGTCTGTGCTGAGGAGCTATTTCATAAGTGTGTTTCCTCATCGCTGGAGTGCTATGCATGTCCACCCTCGCTTGTAGATTTGGGAAAGAATGTGCCTCAGTTCATTAGAGAAGTATTCTTTTCTACATTTCTGATTATGTTATTTAATTAAATCCATGTCCTTGAGCTCAGGATGTCTTAAACATTTTCTACTCAGGACCTCTTTTTGTCCAAGAAATTTGTATGTGACCCCAGACATATAAATACATAAAATAGGTATACAAATCAAACATTAACTGTTAACAAATCATACTTTTATAACTCCCATACTCAGTTAAGAGACCCCATATGGGGGTCACAACACACAGTTTAAGAATCTGGGCTTTAGTTCATCAGTGAAAGTAAACACACTGGACAAAGCTCAGGAGCTATCATTCTGAAAGGATACAGATCCAGGGAGTAACCTTGACCATGAGCTAGCTCTCTTCCAGAGTCCACATGTGAGAGAGATGTTGGCCTGGCACTGCTTATCACCTCACTTGTTTTCTCTCCTTCAGTCTATAGTTTGAAATGAAAAGGAACAGTGTTTCCTGCTTGAAATTAAAGGATTTATCTTTAGCAAGGACATATGTTGGGAAACTGGCTGCAACCTGGAACAACAAATCCACAACACTATGTTCCCAGGGTGAAACTATCGTGATCATGACTTTCGAGTGCCTTGAACAAAAGCAGATCTGCTAAAGAGCAGTTTTATTAGCTACTCACATCAAACACTGTCCTTGAAGGACTTACAGTATAGATGGGGAAACAAAACATAGACCCATAACAAAACTAGATGACAAAAGAAGGTGCATGTGATCAGGTGACCCAATGAGCACGTTGATACGTCCTGGGTATACATGTTAAAAGTTAATGTTTGATTTGTATACCTATTTTATGTATATATGTGATAAGTCCTGTACGAGGGGTCAGTTCCAGTGGGCTTTGGAGAACAGATAAGCCAGAAAATCTGGAGGATGAACCTCATTTTGTATTAACTGGAACAGAAGGGAAGAGAATATAATCTTTTTTTGGGGGGGGGTTATAATTCTTTTTTTTAATAGCTTTTTATTTACAAGTTATATATATTATTTACAAGTATTATATATATATATATATATATATATATATGTGTGTAAATTAGATACAGAATAAGTATACATGTCCAAACCATTATTTTGCTGTGCAAAAAGAATCAGACTCTGAAATATTGTACAATTAGCCTGTGAAGGAAATAAAAAATGCAGGCGGGCAAAAATATAGGGATTGGGAATTCAATGTAATGGTTCATAGTCATCTCCCAGAGTTCTTTCTCTGGGCGTAGCTAGTTCAGTTCATTACTGCTCCATTGGAAGTGATTTGGTTCATATCGTGGCTGAGGATGGCCAGGTCCATCAGAACTGGTCATCATATAGTATTGTTGTTGAAGTATAGAATGATCTCCTGGTCCTGCTCATTTCACTCAGCATCAATTCATATGAGTCTAAGTCTCTCTGAAATCCTCCTGCTGATCATTTTTTACAGAACAATAATATTCCATGATATTCATATACCACAATTTATTCAGCCATTCTCCAGTTGATGGGCATCCACTCAGTTTCCAGTTTCTGGCCACTACAAAGAGGGCTGCCACAAACATTCTTGCACATATAGGTCCCTTTCCCTTCTTTAAGATCTCTTTGGGATATAAGCCCAGTAGTAACACTGCTGGGTCAAAGGAGGGAATGTAATCTTAGTAGTAGTAATTGTCCTCATTCTGGAAGAATTCTATAAACATACATTTTTTAAAAGAGCACAATATATTTTTGTCCTTTAATGTCTACTAGTTGGTTCGGAAGTTTGTTCAACCAGCTCCTTAGCCTTAGCCTCTTGGTTGTCTCCTACAATTCTAGGAGTGAAGAAGTCAATGGTCATATTGCCCTCAAATTCTGTTTGCTGCTAGCATAGTGAGAGAAAGGATGTAATCTCCTATATTGAAGAAACTGAAGTTTAAAAAATATATATTGTTAGACTCCTACTAAGATCAGCTGACTGGGGAAGAATTAAGTTCATATTTAAAAGGCTATCATCTAATGAAGAATGTTGGAGGGCATGTGGGAAAACTAGGACACTGACACATTGCTGGTAGAATTGTGAATACATCCAGCCATTCTGGACAGCGATTTGGAACTGTGCTCAAAAAGTTATCAAACTGTGCATACCCTTTGATCCAGCAGTGTCTCTACTGGGCTTATATCCCAAAGAGATCTTAAAGGAGGGAAAGGGACCTGTATGTGCACGAATGTTTGTGGCAGCCCTCTTTGTAGTGGCCAGAAACTGGAAACTGAGTGGATGCCCATCAGTTGGAGAATGGCTGAATAAATTGTGGTATATGAATATTATGGAATATTATTGTTCTGTAAGAAATGACCAGTGGGATGATTTCAGAGAAGCCTGGAGAGACTTACATGAACTGATGCTGAGTGAAATGAGCAGGACCAGGAGATCATTATACATGGCAATAACAATACTATATGATGAACAATTCTGACAGTCATGGCTCTCTTCAACAGTGAGAGGATCCAAATCAGTTCCAATTGATCTGTAATGAACAGAACCAGCTGAGAAATGAGTATGGATCACAATATAACATTTCCACTCTTTCTGTTATTGTTTGCTTGCGTTTTTGTTTTTTTTCTTCTCAGGTTATTTTTTACTTTTTTTCTAAATCTGATCTTTCCTGTGCAACAAGGTAACTGTTTAAATATGTATACTTATATTGCATTTAACATATATTTTAACATTTATCATGTATGGGACTACCTACCATCTAGGGGAGGGGGTGGAGGGAAGGAGGGGAAAAGTTGGAATAGAGGTTTTTGCAAGGGTCAGTGTTGAAAAATTACCCATGCATATGTTTTATATACAAAAAAACTGTAATTTTTTTAAAAAAAGAATAAAATCTAAGTCCTATAGGAGTAAAAAAAAAGGCTATCATCAATGAAAGAAAAGAAGGAATGTGTCTCCAATTGAAAAATGGTCAAAGGATATGAACAGACAATTCTCAGATGAAGAAATTGAAACTATTTCTAGTCATATGAAAAGATGCTCCAAGTCATTACTAATCAGAGAAATGCAAATTAAGACAACTCTAAGATACCACTACACACCTGTCAGATTGGCTAAGATGACAGGAAGAAATAATGATGATTGTTGGAGGGGATGCGGGAAAACTGGGACATTGATGCATTGTTGGTGGAGTTGTGAATGAATCCAACCATTTTGGAGAGTAGTTTGGAACTATGCTCAAAAAGTTATCAAACTGTGCATACCCTTTGATCCAGCAGTGTTACTACTGGGATTATATCCCAAAGAGATTATAAAGAAGGGAAAGGGACCTGTATGTGCACGAATGTTTGTGGCAGCCCTCTTTGTAGTGGCTAAAAACTGGAAACTGAATGGATGTCCATCAGTTGGAGAATGGCTGAATAAATTGTGGTATATGAATATTTGGAATATTACTGTTCTGTAAGAAATGACCAACAGGATGATTTCAGAAAGGCCTGGAGAGACTTACACGAACTGATGCTGAGTGAAATGAGCAGGACCAGGAGATCATTATATACTTCAACAACAATACTATATGATGACCAGTTCTGATGGACCAGGCCATCCTCAGCAACGAGATCAACCAAATCATTTCTAATGGAGCAGTAATGAACTGAACTAGCTATGCCTAGAAAAAAGAACTCTGGGAGATGACTAAAACCATTACATTGAATTCCCAATCCCTATATTTATGCACACCTGCATTTTTGATTTCCTTCACAAGCTAACTGTACAATATTTCAGAGTCTGATTCTTTTTGTACAGCAAAATAACGTTTTGGTCATGCATACTTATTGTGTATCTAAGTTATATTTTAATATATTTAACATCTACTGGTCATCCTGCCATCTAGGGGAGGGGGTGGGGGGTAAGAGGTGAAAAATTGGAACAAGTGGTTTGGCAATTGTTAATGCTGTAAAGTTACCCATGTATATATCCTGTAAATAAAAGGCTATTAAATAAAAAAAAAAAAAGAAAAGAAGGAATGTGAGCAAGATCCAAATATTCAAATAAGAGACTAAAGCTAAAGAATGTTTGCACAAAAGGGACTGTTTTCCATGATCAGAGTAAAGTTACTTTATATGCATACCACAAAAATGGGAAGGCAGGGAGAGAATGAGCTGTATGTGCCCACTTACAGCATTGAAGTATCCAGGCACAGGTAGGAAGCAGGCCTTTGTCCTTGTAGCAAAGCTAGAATTTACTCAGTCTTCCCTTACCCTGCCAAAACACCCCATCTCAAAGTCTTTTCTGAAGAAAGTTGAGTTGGGATAAGTCATAGGTCTTAAGTATTTCAGACTTCTGGGTTCCCAGAGGATCAGGGGTAGAAGTAGAAGGCCAAAAGCTCCCTTGATTTTGATTTCACTCCAAATACAATCACTGAATCAGAGCCTCATACTACTTTGGTGGAGAATGGGTAAAAGGGTGTCAAGCAGAAGTTCCTACCCAAGCCAGGCCGTGGTTCTCTCAAAGCCAAAAAGGCCTCATCTTTATAGAGCCAGGACACATATGAATGATGTAAGAAAAGAAAATGAGGTAATTACAGAATATGAAATGCACATTGAAAACCTTAAACCTGTCCACTATTATTACTAAGAGTAGTACCCTCTCTCTCCTTCCAGAGATTCTGCAGATCGCACGTTACACCCCAACCTTTTGCCTTCCCCCTTTTTTGCTCTTCAAGGCTGTAACCTCACTACTTTAGCTCACATTGCCTTATCCCAAAAATCTGCTTTTTAAGGCAAACCTCTACTATTATGTTATAGGAAATAAGTAGGGACAACTTCAAGAAACCTGCAAGATTGCTATAAACTGATACAAAGTAAAGAAGCAGGACCATGAAAGCAATACATATTTTTAAATAAGTTACCTGACAGAAAGAATAAAGCCCAAGGCAATATAATAATTGATGTTAGTTCTTAAAAAGAGCTACCATTCCCTCCTTTTCCTTGAGAGGTGGGAAGTGATGGTTATACAGCACGGTGTAGACTGCCATAGGGGGTCCCTACACATGGTTTGGGAAAGTATTTTTTCTTTATCACAAGGGAAAAGTCATGGGTCAAGAGGGTAAGGCTAGAAACAACTATTGTAAAAAACCAAAGACATCTATAAAATGAAAGCAATAACAACAAAGAAATCAATTCCCTAAGGGAAGGGTAACATTTAGTCACTAACTAAAAGTCATTTCACTAAGTGTAAAATGAGTTGGCAGACTTCAGTACTGACGAGTAGATGACAGGAGAAAAAACCTGGTACAGTCAAAGAGAAGAGACAGATGCCTTTCTGGTTGGTCCGGTGACGATAGGCAGGTGAGGCAGATTTATGCTATTTGTCCGTTTCTTTCATTTTAAATGTTCTGGTTAAACATACAATTCAAAAACCCCACAGAAAATGCTGACATCAAAGCCAGTGGCCTTCTAAAATAAGCTGCAACTTAACTATTGAAAAGTTGAGACCTTAAAGGTCTTCTTATAAGGAAAGAAGCATCCACCTGAATTTCCTGGCTTTTTTTCTCAGCAATTCTTCAACCACAAGGCAAAGGGATGGTAGGAATTAAACGGCAAACTATCTACCTGAAAATAACAGCAAAAGATTATCTAAGACTATTTTCTGGTTAGTCCAACAAAAAAGACCAGAGAGCAAATACCCACTGAACTCCCCTTAGGAGATGGCCCATGCTAATGGAATCGTGATTTGTTTGAGAAGTTCATTCTTGTCATCTCTGATCAGTAGAGTGCTATTAAAAAGTAGAAAATATTGCCCATTTCTGGATTCACTGATTCCATTATCATTCTGAAGAAAGCAGGATGAGGTGCTGTAACTGTTGGCCAATGTATTGCCCAAAATGAGAAATGATCCTTTTCTTCCTCTTAGTTTTTTAAAAAGTTCATCTATCCAACAGTAATGTAAGAAAATAAAAGTAATTGTTGAGAAGAAAATCTCAAAATATCTATATATATATAGATATCTATATAAATATATAGATATATGTACAAATATCTGTGTTTATGCATGCACACATATGAGCATTTTTTTTCCTGGAAAGGAGACCATAGGGTGTTAGACCCAAAGCAAAGCCAAATTATTTGCATTAATTTCAAGACTAGCCCTAGTAGAAGCGGGGCAGCTGTGACCATCTATAACTGCCAATGCAGCCTTTTTGTGAAGTTGTCCAAAGAAACCCCAATCCCACAGTATATGGCAGAGGGCAGGGCCAGAGAGAGAAACACCATGGTTCTTAATTTGTCTGAGATTTCACATCACTGCCGTTGTCTTTCCTCCCTGCTACAGCAGTATCTGTAACACAGTTACCCAAAATCAGGCGGAACGGCTCTGTGTTCAAAGTGGATCTCGTGCAATGTAGAAGGCCCGGCCTTTTCACATGCCTGGGATCCAGACTTGGTTGCCATCACAGCTGACAGCCGCTCCCTTAGAAGACCAAGTCAAGGTGAAATGATACTGCTGGCACTGAACATCCAAATCTCAGTTCAAAACAAGCAGTACTCTTAAAATTATGTCTGCTTCTTGGGAATTTATTTTGTAAGTTTTGGCAAATGGGACAAAAAGTAAAGCTGTTTTTTAGGGAAAAGAAATTTTTATAAAGCAACATTAGGGGTAATGTACCTTTTTAATATTACACAAGATTTCTACTCCATGCTAAATCATGGAAGAACTTGTGATCAGAATGATCACCCCTGCCCAAAAGTATAGTTAATAGGAGTATTCCTATGTTTCTGGGGTTTGTAAATTCTTTTTTTTTTTTTAATTTGCTAAAGTTATCTCACTATAATTGGTTTCCTCTGCAATCCTACGTATCCGAAAATCAGATTCTGACAGGGATCCAAAGACTTTACCAGATTGCCAAAGGGAATGCTCATGACACAAAAGAGGAAGGAGGCTCTGAGATATTTACAACACTCATAACTAATGTAAATTAATGTCAGGGGACTGCAGGGTCAATGAGTCACCTGTGATACGGTAAGTCCCCGAGCTAATGCCTTCATAAGCTATGTTAAGAGATGCCTGGTGTTATGGTGAGTGCATCAGTTATTCTCCTGGTTCTGTTCACTTCACTTTGCATCAGTTACTCTTCCACTTCTGCTCAATTCAATCTGCATTCTTTTATAAAAGTTTTGTTATTGCTTGACTAGGATATTTCTTACAATAGTTGAATTTTCCTTTTTTTGCAAGGGAAGGGAGGAGAAAAGAAAATAAATGATTGTTAACTATAAAAAAAATTTAAAAATTAAATAGAGAGAGAAAGAGAGAGAGGGAGAGGGAGAGGGAGAGGGAGAGAGAGAGAGAGAGAGAGAGAGAGAGAGAGAGAGAAGGAGGGAGAGAGGGGTGTAGTGCCAAGGACTAGAAATATTATTGTCCAGCTCCCTCATTTAATAGATTAGGCAGAAAAGGCAGGAAGGCAGTCAATTAACACTTATGAAGTACTATTATGTACCATTGTAGCACTGTGCTAAGTACTTGGAGTCAAAAAAAGAGGCCAGAAATAGCCCCTGCCCTTAAGGAGACCACAGTCTCATGGGGAGGGCAATATACAAATAAATATGTACAAACAAACTACACACAAGATAACTAGGAAATAACTAATGAAAGGAAAGCACAAGAATTAGAAGGAATTGGGAAAACCTTCCTATAGAAGATGAGATTTTAGTTGGGACATAAAATAAACCAGAGAAGGCAGCAGGTGGAGATGACGAGAGAAAGAATCCAGGTGTGGGAGATAGAGAAAAAATGTCCAGAATGGAGAGGGGGCCAGTATCTTCTTTCTGGAATATCAAGGAAGCCTGAAAGCCTAAGTTATCAGAGCTGAGTAACCAACAGAAGATTGTGTATTTGATTCAGCAGGCAATAGGGAACTACTGGACCTGTCTGAGTAGGGAGACGAAATGGGGAGATCTGTGCTTTAGGAAAATCACTTGGGCCAATTGATGGAGGATGAGTTTCAGTAGGGAGAAATTTTAGGCAGCAGACCTATCCAGCAACTGCTCCAACAGTCTAGGTGTCAGGTGCCAGAGTGGTGGCTGTGAAAGGCAAGAGAAAATGGCATATTTGAAAGAGTAAGGAGTACAGGATGACTCCTAGGTAGTGAGCCCAAAGGACTGGGAAGATGGGATTGCCCTCTACGGTAATATGGAGGCTAGGGGTGGGGCAACTAAGAGGAAAGATAAGGAGCTCAGAATTGGACATGTTGAGTTGAAGATCTCTACTGGATATCCAGTTTGAGATGTCCAATAGATGAGTGGAAATGTGAGAATGGAAGTCAGCAGACAGGACGGGGCAGAATGGGAAAATTTGAGAATCAGGATAAAGATGGTAATTAAATCCATGGAAACTGATCATATCAGCTAGCGAAGTAATGTAAGAGAAGAAAAGTAGAGGGTCCAGGACAGAACCCTGAGGGACATCTACAATTAGAGGGTATGATTTTGATGGGTATCCAGCAAAGGAGACTGGGTAGGAGCAGGAAGAAAGCCAGGAGAAAGAAGATCAGCAAGGAGGAAAGGGTGATCAGCAGTGTTAAATGCTACAAAGAGATTGAGGAGAATGAGGATTGAGAAAAGGGCATTGTGTTTGATAACTGAGAGATGACTGATAACTTTAGAGAGGAGTGATTTTGCTAGAATCATAAAGTCAAAAGTATTAATAATAACATTTCTATAAGGCTAATTTTGCATCAAGTACCATGCTAGGCATCTTATAAATATGATGTCATTTGACCCTCACAATCCCATAAAGTAACTGCTATCATTCACATTTCACAGTTGAGGAAACTGAAGCAGAAGTTTAATGAATTGGCCAGAGTCACACAGCCAAGAAGCGTCTGATGCTAGATTCAAAACCTAGGTCTTTCTGACTCTAGATTTTATACTCCATACTACAAAAGAACCTCAGTTATGTCCGATATTGTTGCGCTGTTCAGTTGTATTCAACACTTTGTGATCCCATTTGGAGTTTTCTTGGCAAAGATACTGTAGTGATTTGCCATTTCCTTGTCCAGCTCATTTTTACAGATGAGGAAACTGAAGCAGACAGGGTGAAGTGACTTGCCCAGGGTCACACTACTAGTAAGTGTCTGAGACTAGACTGGAACTCAGAAAGGTAAGTCTCCCTAACTCTGGGCCCAGCACAGTATATACTGCACATTCTAGCTGCCCCTTATATCTAATAGAGTAGTGATCAATTTTTTTTTGTTTATCAAAGGGAGAACGAAAACATGGAAACATGTCTTGTATGATCTCAGTACTATCTGAGATTTATTTAGCATCTTAAGCTTTGTTCACCAAAAACATTACATGTGTTATTCAATTCGATCCTCATAATATTTCTGAGGTAGGAACTCACAGGTGTCATCATCCCTCATTTTTATATCAGGGAACTGAGGCTCAGAAAGTGAAGGAGCTAGCCCTAAGTCACACAAGGAGTAAACCTACAAATTGTATAACCACAAACAAGCCACATGAGGCAATAATGAAACAGCATTCGTCAATAGGATCCAGATATCTTGACTCCATGTACAATATTCTTTCTACCTAATCTCACTTAACATATTCACTTAAGGTCCATCAGGAATACAAACTCCAGGCATCTGAGAGGCTCAGGAAAATATTTTTTGGGAAGGGAGACTTCTCTTTTTTAAAAGTAAAGCTTTTTATTTTCAAAATATAAACATGAATAATATTCAACATTCACCCTTACAAAATCTTGTGTTCTAAATTATTTCGCTCCCTTCCTACCACTCCCTCCCCAAGATGGCAAGTAATCCAATATATCTCAAACATGTATAATTCTTTTATATGTATTTCCACAAATATCAAGCTGCAAAAGAAAAATCAGATCAAAAAAGGAAAAAAATAAAGAAAAAGACAAAATGCAAGCAACCAAACAACATCAAAAAGAGTGAAAATGTTATGTTGTGATCCACAGTCAATCCCCACAGTTCTCTCTCTGGGTATAGAGGGCTCTCTCTATCACAAGATCATTGGAACTGGTCTGAATCATCTCATTTGTTGAAGAGAGCCACATCCATCAGAACTGACCATCACATAATTTTGTTGCTGTGTACAGTGTATTGGTTCTTACTTCACTAAGCATCAGTGCCTGTGAGTCTCTCCAGGCCTTTCTGAAATCTTCCTGCTGACCATTTCTGACAGAAAAATAATATCCCATAACATTCATATACCACAATTTATTCAGCCATTCTCCAACTGAAGGGCATCCACTCCAGTTTCTAGCCACTACAAAGAGGGCTGCCAGAAACATTTTTGCACACATGGGTCCCTTTCCCTCCTTTAAGATTTCTTTGGGGATATAAACAATTTTCAGATGATGAAATTGAAACGATTTTACTCATATGAAAGAGTGTTCCAAATCACTACTGATCAGAGAAATGCAAATTATGACAACTCTGAGGTACCACTACACACTTGTCAGATTGGCTAAAATGACAGGGAAAGATAATGATGAATGTTGGAGGGGATGTGGGAAAACTGGGACACTGATGCATTGTTGGTGGAGTTGTGAACGAATCCAACCATTCTGGAGAGCAATCTGGAATTATGCCCAAAAAGTTATCAAATTGTGCATACCCTTTGATCCAGCAGTGTTACTACTTAGCTTATATCCCAAGGAGATCTTAAAGAAGGGAAAGGGACCAGTATGTGCCAAAATGTTTGTGGCAGCCCTGTTTGTAGTGGCTAGAAACTGGAAAATGAATGGATGTCCATCAATTGGAGAATGGTTGGGTAAATTGTGGTATATGAATGTTTTGGAATATGATTGTTCTGTAAGAAATGACCAGCAGGATGAATACAGAGAGGCCTGGATGGACTTACATGAACTGATGCTGAGTGAAATGAGCAGAACCAGGAGATCATTATATACGTCAACAACGATACTGTATGAGGATGTATTCTGAAGGAAGTGAATTTCTTCAACAAAGAGAAGATCTACCTCAGTTCCAATTGATCAAGGATGGACAGAAGCAGCTACACCCAAAGAAAGAACACTGGGAAATGAACGTAAACTGTTTGCATTTTTGTTTTTCTTCCCGGGTTATTTTTACCTTCTGAACCCAATTCTTCCTGTGCAACAAGAAAACTGTTCGGTTCTACACATGTATATTGCATCTAGGATATACTGTGCCATATTTAACATGTATAGGACTGCTTGCCATCTGGGGGAGGGGGTGGAGGGAGGGAGGGGAAAAGTTGGAACAGAAGTGAGTGCAAGGGTAAAAAAATTACCCAGGCATGGGTTCTGTCAATAAAAAGTTATAATTAAAAAAATAAATTAAAAAAAAAGATCTCTTTGGGATACAAGCCCAGTAGAAACACTACCTCCTCCCAACATTGCCACCTTCTGACGCCTGGGCCTTCCTGTTTCACTGCTGATCAACCCCGAGGAACTGGGCCAATCCACGTGAACTTAATTCTGCTTTATGCATTCTCTCTCCCTCAAAGGAATTTGAAGTTGGAGAAGACTAGTTTGTATTTCTACACATATTCCTGGTGCTAGCTCACTGCCTGGTATATACTAAGTGCTTAATAAATGTTTTTCCCAGCAAAGTAATTTCATTCCATCCCATTCCATTCCACTGGTAGGCAGTTCTCTCTTCCAGCCACCGGCAATGTGTCTCATATCCCTAAGGGCTCCTCTGCTGCTTATTATAATTGGCTCTGGGGAAGCATGACCCAATCTCAGCTGTGTTTCATGTCCCCTTTGTCATTAGGGGGAGGAGAGAAACTGGACTCATTGCAGAGCTTTTAATTGCTTTCATCCAAGAGAAATAAAGAAGAATGGCATTGCGATTCTGCTGTTGTGGTCAAATCTCTCTGACTTTCAATCTGGTATCAATTTGATTTCCTTGAGGATATGAAGATATACTAAGCAGAACACCTTTGCATTGGAAATGAGAGGTAATCAAATCCTTAATCAGCCCAACTTCCTCCCTTCCCAGCAATACAAATTATTCCCAAGGAAGCAAACACCAGGGGCTGTCACAAAATTCGACATCAATTTCAAAAAGAAGATTCTAATTGGTGGGCAATTCCTAGATTAGGGGTCTTAGGAAATACTGAAAAGTACATTTTTTTAAACCTGCTGGTTCTTTTCTGAAATTGAAAATGCAAATTCAAATGGGCAAAGGACAATTTTTCAACAACCTGGAAAAGTAGCAGGAGGTGGCAGAAAATCCTTCCCTCTTTATTACCTCCATCCCATCTCCACCCTACTAGAACTGGGATCCAGATAGAAAATCTGAAGGAGTTAAGGTTGCTGCTAAGTATCTGAGCTTTCCAGGGAGAGCTATTCTAAGAAGTGAGAACAAATTCAAGGCAATGGGAAAATGGGTGAATTTCTAGTGACTTATACAATGGGCTTGTGGCCCTGACAAAATGAGAGTAAAATAACTTTTTTTGGAAATTTAAATACTTCTGTTTAATTGATCCACGGAATGATATCTATGGGAAAGATTGAGCAATCTACCCTTAGAAACACAGCAACACTTTAAAGCTTGTGGAATATCAAATCTATAACAAAAAGACAGATGCAATATTTGAAAGGGAATGCAATGGAAAGAACACTGGACTTGGGGCCAGAACACCTGGGTTTCACTTATTACTCATGGGATCTTTAGAAAGTCTCTTCAGTTTTCACTGTCAGTTATTTTATCTGCAAAATGAGGATACCCCAGTGAAGTATTATAATGAGTCATATCCAGTCAAGAAAAACTTATAGTGTTTATTATGTATTAGGAACTGCTTTAAGCACTAAAAATAGAGAAAAAAAAACAGTCCCTGAATTTTAGTTTACAGAGGAGACAACATGAAATGAACTAGGTACGTATAAGATATGCAGACTACATGGAAGATAATCTCAGAAGGGAAGTCTCTAACAGGAGGAGGGACTGAAAAAGATCTCCCGCAGAAGTTGGGGTTTGAGTTTAATGTTGAAGGAGACCAAGCAATGCAAAATGTGGATGTGAGGGGATAAAGCATTTTGGGTATGGAAAGCTGCCAATGCAAAGATGGAAGAAGAGAACCACATTCAAGGAACAACAAATAGGCCAGTGTGCAGAGGGAAATAAAAGTTTAAGAATACTAGAAAAGAAGGAAAAGGAAATGTTATAATGGACTTTGAATGGCAAACATAGAACTTTATATTTGATTATGGAAGTAGTGCGAAGCCAAGACAGTTTCTAAAGCAAGGGACTGACATGGGCAAACTTATACTTTAGAATAGGCATAGCTAGACAGTGAACTGAATAGAGTACTTGGCCTGAAGTTAGGAAAATGAGTTCAAATTTAGCCTCAACCACTTCCTAGTTGTGTGACGCTGGGTAAGTCACTTAGCCCTGGTTCCCTTAGGTTCCTTATCTGTGAAATGAGCAGGAGATGGAAATGGCAGACCACTACTGTATCTTTGTCAAGAAAAATCCAAATGGGGCCGCAATGAGTCAGATATGACTGAAATGATTCAAAACAGCGAATACTTTATAAAAAATAACTTGGCAGATAATCTAAGTATAGATGGGAATGGGGAGAGACTTGAGTCGAGGAGGTTACTTAGAAGACTGTAACAATAGTCAAGGGGAAAAGTGATGAGGACCTCAACTAAGATTATGACCCAAGTAGGCTGCTTCATGTTAGGGCTGACTCAATGTGGTCAAAGCACCAAAGCTTTATATTATAGGCTACGTAGTGTGTTACAATAGAAAATATTATGAGACCTGGACTGGAGTTCTGTTTGTTCTACTTCCCACCTGTATAAATTTGAGTAACTCACTTAGACACTTGGGCCTTCATGGGCTTAAGTTTCCTCATCTATAAAATGAAGGTACTGGCCAAGGGCATAAGTGTCAAACACATGACCCAAAGGTAGCTACACTGCAGGGGAAACTGTCAGAATGAGATCTGAGTAAATTAAAATGTAACTGGGAAATATTTATTAAAAGAAATAAAATTATAATAGAACAGAGAACATTAAAATGTGGTTTTTCTAACTCAATATGTGACAGTCAGAGATTCTTATGCATAGTTTAGTATTCCTCATTTCTATTTGACTTAGGCATTAGTGGGCTTGCAAAGCTTCTTAAACTGTGGGTTACAAACCCATATGGAGTCTTGTAACAGAATGCGGGGATCTGAAATTATGATTTGTTATCAGTGAATGTTTGATTTGTATAACTCTTTTATATGCCTATATACCTTGGGTCATTTCTTGTGCAAAATGGGGTCAAGTACAAAAATTTAAGAAGTCCTGCTCTAGAAGACCTTCCAGATCTCTCTCTATGAGCCTTACTCCAATTAATCAAGAATGAAAGATAACATCAATCAATCCTACACTTATATCTAATTATACAAATTTTATCTGTATCTAAACACATCTATATCTTTGATATTGGTTCTCCTATATTAAATTTTCTATTGAGTTGAGGGTTGCTTGAGACAAAATGCTGAAAATCTAAGAATTCACTGAATGTTATTTTTTTCATTCACTATTACACTTAATCTTGCTGGATTTAATATTCTTGGGTACAGGCCTAGTTATTTTGATTGCTGATATAATATTCCAGGATAAATCCTGTAAAATGGTTTATTTTTTGTTTCTTGTAAAATTTTCTCTTTGATCTGGGGGCTTTGAAATTTAGCAATAATGTTCCTATATGTTTTCCTTATAGAGTCTGTTTGAGGAGGTAATAGATAGATGTTTTTGTTTCTATTTTTTCCCTCTTGTTCTTGTCATTTCTAGACAATTTTCTTTGATTATTTCTTGTATTATTATATCTAGGGGGTTTTTTTGTCATAGCTTTGGGGTAGACCAATTATTCTTTTTTATAGCTTTTTATTTACAAGATATATGCATGGGTAATTGACCCTTGCAAAACCTTCTTCCAGTAGACCAATTATTCTTATTTTTTCTCTTTTTGATCTGTTCTTCAGATCTGTTATTTTTCTGATAAGATATCTCCTATTCTCTTCTATTTTTTCATACTTCCAATCTTGTTTTATTATTTCTTGGTCTTCTATAACTTCATTGGCTTCCCTTTGCCTAATACTAATTTTCAAAGAGTCATTTTCTTCTTTTAGACTTTGTTATCTCCTTTTCTAGTTAATTTTTAAAGTTTTTTTTGTTCTATAATTTTTTCTGGGCAGTTAGCCATTTAACATTATTCTTTAGGGTAGGTGAGACTTTTTTTTTTATTTCACTGTCCTCTGAAGATGAACCTTAGAATTCCCTATTCCCATTTAAATTTCTATGTTTGGGTTTTTTCTCCTTTGCCAGTTCCCTTTTTTTTTTTTAAATAGAACTTACTAATGTAAGTATCTCTAATTCCTGGGTTTGGGGGCATGGTGCTCCAGTCTTCATTTTAACTCTCTCCTATGACCTGGATCTCCAAACCAAAATCTTCTCTTCCGTGCAAGTGCCTACAGCCAGTAGCATCCTTGCTCCACTACTGTGGCACTCCAGCATCCTGGTTTCTTCTTGCCCAGCGCAGTGTATCAGCAGCACAGCTAGGTCTAGCATTCCTTACCAGGAGAGGTTCCCTCAGTATTCTTAGACTCAGATTTTAGACTCCCCATTCAGTCTGGGAGTTGAAAGTTCCTGTGGTTTAGGCTGAGGCTCCCTCAAAACTCTGTTTGCTACTTCTGTGAAGCTAGACTGGACATGTTTATATTTCACACCAGTTAAATCCTGGTCCTGGGGGTCATCCTTTAGTCTTCCCCAGGTGTCCCAGGAAGACACCTGTTCTGCAACAGTCACTTTTGTTTTTCACTAGTCTATGACGGTCCTGAGGCACAATTTTGTTCTGTTTGTGGGGGAAATCTGGAGAACTCAAAATTTTCTGACCTGCACACTGTTGGTGCAACTGTGAATGGATCCAACCATTCTGGAGAGCAATTTGGAACTATGTTCAAAAAGTTATCAAACCGTGCATACCCTTTGACCCAGAAGTGTTACTACTGGGCTTCTATCCCAAAGAGATCTTAAAGAAGGGAAAGGGACCCACATGTGCAAGAATGTCTGTGGCAGCCCTCTTTGTAGTGGCAAGAAACTGGAAACTGAGTGGATGCCCATCAGTTGGAGAATGGCTGAAGAAATTGTGGGATATGAATGTTATGGAATATTATTATTCTGTAAGAAATGATCAACAGGAGGATTTCAGAAAGGCCTGGAGAGACTGACATGAACTGATGCTTAGTAAAGTGAACAGGAGCAGGAGATCATTGTTCATGGCAATAGCAAGATTATACAATGATCAATTCTGATGGACGTGGATCTCATCATCAGTGACATGATTCAGGCCATTTCCAATGATTTTGTGATGAAGAGAGCCATCTGCACCCAGAGAAAGGACTGTGGGGACTGAGAGTGGATCCCAACACAGCATTTGTATTCTTTTTGTTGTGGTTTGCTTGCATCTTTTCTTTCTCATTTCTTTAACTTTTTGATCTGATTTTTCTTGTACAGCAAGATAATTGTATAAATATGCAAGCCTATGTTGGATTGAATATATATATATATATATATATATATATATATATTTTTACCATGTTTAGCATATATTGGATTACTTGCCATACAGGGGAAGGGGAGGGGGGAAATGGGGGGAAAATTGGAACACAAGGTTTTTCAAGGGACAATGTTGAAAAATTATCCTTGCATATGTTTTGAAATTAAAAAAAAAAACCTCAATAAAAATAAATAAAAACAAACAATGAGATGATCCAGACTGTGGGAACTGAGTGTGGATCACAGCGTAGCATTCTCACTCTGTTGTTGTTGTTGTTGTTTGCTAGCTATTTTCTTTCTTATTTTTTTCCTTTTTGATTTGATTTTTCTTGTGCAGCAAGATAATTGTATAAATATATATGCATATACTAGATTTAACATATATTAACCATGTTTAATATATATTGGATCATTTGCCCTCTAGGGGAAGGAGTAAGGGGAAAAGCGGATAAATTAGAAGACAAGGTTTTTCAAGGGTCAATGTTGAAAAATTATCCATGCATATATTTTGAAAATAAAAAGGTTTAATAAAAAAAAATTAAAAAGAACTTTTTGACCTTCCCCACTATCATTCCAGAATCTTCCTTGCATATTTTTCATTATTTCCCTGAAAGAGAGGGGAGATTTCAGATTGCTTCCACACATACAATCCAAGATGAGGTATTATATTGCCCTCCTTTTTCCCCTTTATGGATACCTCTTTCCTCTATAAACTTAATAATACAAAAGCTTAATCCCAAAACATTGATACTGGCCCTCCAGACTAAAATGGCACCAGAGGCCAAAACTGGTTTCTTTTGTCTTTATATACCCAGAGCTTAGCATATAGTGGGTGATTAATAAATGCTGGGTTGATTGGTAAATCTGTGAGAGTTCAGTCACAGAAATTCCTTCAAAATCCAATTTAAAAAATGCTTCCTCCATGAAGCTTTAAATATTATCTTTATTTGCCAGTAGTTACTTCTCTCTCAGACCACCTTGGGTTCAAATCTCCATAATTCATCCATTATGCTAATTTGATTTATAGCCAGTTCTTTGTGTAGACATCCTCTCCAACTCTGAGGCTAAAAGCTCCATTAAAACATGGACCTCTCTTATCTCAAATTCACATTTTTTCCTAAACCTAGCATGGTATGGTCAAAGTAGCCCTTAATAACCATTTGATGAATTGAATAGAAAAAACACAAAAATAATTCAAAGAGGTTTGCTAGCATGCTCTTTGGCAGTGATAACACATTAGTTACTTAAATCTATTCGCGAGATTGCTTATCTGATTTATTATTACTATCTATATGGGATACATATTCTCCTTGACAACTATATGCTGTGCAAGCCTGTGCAGAACGTAGGTGGTGATTATGCCATCCAAGGCTAGGCTCTCCTTGGAAGGGAATGTATTCAGATTGTCTCTTGAGAGGCTAGAAAGATCTCCTAACAGTTGGAGGACAGGGAAGAAATGTTCTTAGCAGAGTATGAGAAGAGTGAGAAGAAAAACGTACATAGAGTCCAAAACTGCCTTGTAAGCTATGTCTCATTCCTCACACTACTAACAGGAGATTTTGTCCTTTTCTATGACAGAAGGCGATAACTGCCCAAATGTACACTTTCTTCCAGCTGTAGTCTGTATCCTGCTATCCCATGATTGCAAAACAACCACGGATCCCGGAACTGGTATGAGATTCAGTTCCTTCAAGACTCTGTAAGGGTCCTGGGTTCAATAGCTACACAGACTTGTGAACTCTCTCACAATGTGATCATGGAATAAATTAAAGTATGCCAAAAGAGTGGACACACATAAGCTCATTTTTCCAGTTCTGGAAACTGAACCAGCAGGAGAAAAGACCCGGATCCTACATTTCCTAAACATTTGGGAGGCTAGAGCCAGTAAGAGTGTTCACTGTTTGAGTCTTATCACCTGTTATATCTATATCATTCAATTTTCAAGAAATATGCTTTTACACTGTTATGGTGTCATATGCCTAATTCTGGCTGGTTAGGGGGAGGCTCAGAGGGAAACATGGTGGCTTACGAGCAATAGTTGAATTTATGGTGAATTTAAACCCATTTTAAGAATCTGCTGCTGTCACCGGGGTACTAAAATATCCATCATCACATGGAGATGAGCATGCTCTTGAGAGACAGGAAAGACAAGAAAGTGGAACCGTGTTCAGGGCCCCAGGGTAACAAAATAGTTGAGCCCAGCAAGTGAGCAGGTAGCAAGAAACCCAGGGAAGCTGCCAAAAGCACGAAGGCCCTGACAGAGGGGCAGGAGGGTCACATCTGGACTAGAGCCACTGATGGTCCTTGGGACCCTGGTTGGTCTTTACCTTTGTTTCTGCATTAGGACATCGTCCTCAAGTGCTGCAGCAGCCAGAATGAATTCATTAGGATGCCAAAAGAATGTGAATGTTGCGGTATGGAAAGTTTCTTGCATGTACAGATTCTGAGGTATGGATTTATGTTGCTTTGAATCGATCTCTCAAAGTAGCACGAGATGTGACATGATTTTTGATGACTGGCAAAACTGTATACTGATTCTTAAACTAAATAAATTTGTACATTCAAAAGTACAAACAGATTTTCTCATCTAGCACTCTTAACGCTAATAAGTCCTCCACAAATGATTTATTGTCTTAATACATAACTTCGAGTGGTTATAGTTACATTTAAAACTTAAGTTGTGCAATTTCTTCCAAAATCATAAATCATTGCATTTGACTTTTACTCACTCAACACTATAAATATTGAATTTTTCTGACCTTATTCTGTGAACCAGAAAATCAAACAGTTGATCTCCTGTATTTTCTGAGATAATTAGCTTGAGTATTGAACACCTGACCCAGACTTTTTCAAGTTTGAAACTGATCACTTTTCTTGATAATCACTTCATTTCATTGCAATCTACAAGAAATACTGGAAATTAAGTCTCATTTAAGGAAAAATGGATCCAATTACCCTAATCTAGCAAAAAAGAAGATACCATGTGGATAACGTTTAATTGTTAATTGTTTAAAATCCAGTGTCTATGCTTGGGACTGAGTTAATGTCAATGCATATGACCAGGGCACTTTTAGGCTTTTCAATTGTATACAATTTGGCCACTAAAAGAAATGAGCTTTTGGATCCTCAGTTCATAATCACATCCAAAATAGTTGGGTTTTGGGATGATTGGATTTTTGTTAGTGGTACAGAAAAATGATATTGAGTGGACCGTGGCTGGAGCTCCAGACTGGATTATTTGCCAGCACTTCTGTAAAGGGTCTTTTTGAAGATTACCCAGAAGCCTCTGAGTACTCCAAGCAGGAGAACTGCTGGAGCATATGCAAAAACCCAGTGTCTTTCTTGTTTTTCTTTGCACTTAAGATGGTCTTTCAGAAGACATAAGAGTCAGTTGAAAATGAAATAATTCAGTTAACTCTCTTTTAAAGGCTTGGGCTTTTGTTGTTGTTGTTGTTGTTGTTGTATTTTTCCTGCAAGGCCCAGAGATCCATTGGACTGCTGCTCCCCATCACACTGCATGGTATTTGGGGGCATTGCACAGACACAGCCTAGCATCTATTTCAGCACAATCTGAATGCTATTGCTATGCCACCTTAGACTCTGGCATCAGTTAAGCATTCCTCCAATGAATCCTAAGGCTGAAACCCAGGATTTCTAAAGACACAATGTCTTCTCTATTTTAAGGATTTGCAAAACCCCTGGCTTCTCACCTAGGGACAAAGCAGAAGTCTCCGATCAATTGTCTAAATGATCAAAAATATGACTGAATGATGAAAGCTAAATTAATTTTTTTCACATTCATTAAAATTACCTTTAGGCAAAACTCAATCTGAGATACTTCCAAGACCAAAGTTCAAACCTTTAACGGGTGGTGACCAAGTGTGTAAACATGTTCATAAAAATGAAGAATCTCCCATAAGTTCTTCCAAGATATTATAAATCATCTATTTCATATATTCTCCAAAGTTTTTTGTATGCATCCACAAACTGGTTTGAAAAAAGCAAAGCAGCTAAATTTAGTTTTAAAAACTTGTTATTAATTCAGTAAAGTGGACAGACAGGTCACTGGTCTACTCCTCCCCTGCAATGCTGTTAGGAGCTCATCAAAGCTGTACCACCATTAGTGTGACTAGAACTTGTTACCTAGGAAGCATCTGTCAGGAGTTAAAAAGACAAATGAAAAGGTATGTGATTATTTATCTCCAGGCTCAGAGAGAAGTTCAGAAGTGGGTAGAGGAATCAACTCTCACAGTCCCTTGGTAGGACTCTTGAAAATGTGTCAACTAGCCTAGAACATCTCAATTGGCCCAGGTGATCTCAATTGCAAAGAACAAAAACAGTAACTCAAGGTGGGGCAGCATCATTGGCAAAAAGTGTTCAGCAGAGGTCAGAGAGAAGGAAAAGCAGCAGAAGTGCAAGAAACTTTTTCCCCTTCCACAGAAAGTGGAGATAAGAACTTCAGCAGAAGGACGATTCTTTTGGAAATTTCTCAACAGTGGAAAGCGCACTAAGCCCCAGACCTTCTTCACAGCAAGGGCAAGTTTTCCAGGACATTCTTAGTTTCCTTCCCACTGGAAATCTGGGGGAAGAATGTGTCTTTCTCTGTATTAGGAGGTGGAAAGGAGTTCCACTTTCTGAATTTCCCTACTTCTTTAATTGGTTATTCTGTACTAATGAAATATGTTGGAATTTGTTCTGCTGTTTCTGTTACTTCCTAACTATTTCCAGAAAAGACATGGGACTGACTGGTGCTCACTCCAAGTAGCAGTGGAATTCTAGAGTTACTTTGGAGATCTGTTTTAATTTAGCCATTTTCTATTAAAAATCAACAACCAACCAAAGAATGCTGTGTAGAGGGAAAGAGAAAAGCGTCCCTTTTTACAAAATGTAGTGGTAAGAGACTTGCTATTAGGTCTAATTTTCTTCTCCACTGTTTTCACTAATCATCAGAAAATGTTTTATCTGTCATGAAATAAAAGGACTAAATAGAAGAGATTTTAAGAAGGTCAGCTCTTCCATACTCCTACCTCTTGGAAGGATGATGTCAGCTTAAAAATAATTCTTTCATTTTGTGCTCTTCTATTCCTTAGGAATAGGTAATCATCTCATTAATTCTGCAAAACAAATATTACAAATGACACATGGTGTCATTTACATCTTCAAATCCATCTTGCCTACTGTGCACAAGTTTGTCTTTTAAAAAATCACTGAACACAGTGACTCTTCTTTCCAAAATCTCCATTTGCAGGGGATTTCGAAAATTAAGAATAGTTATGGGGAAAACCAAAGGCACAATTTGCTTTGGATAAACACTTATTTTCCAAATTATGGGACCAAATTTTCTTGGATTATCTACATACCTAAACAAAGATGAATTTGCCTTCTCCCCAGAAATGCAGTACTTCCTGCTACTAGCCAGATAAAAATTATCTTTTTCTCCCCCCCACCCCACAAAATTTTCTCTTTCTTTTTATTTAGGAAGTCTTCAGAAATTTTAAGTGGCACAGGAAAGGTTTTCAGACAGAACAATCACCACAGTTCAAAGGAAGAAGAAAGTACTGTTGTGGATTAAATAAGTGGTTCAACCCTCCTTTGCTTCAGAGGCTGATCATTTAAATGTTTACCAAAGAGAATGTATTTGGGAGAGATTTCTTCTCCCTAATTATGAGCCAGAAGTTATTTACATGCACTAGGTCATTTGAAAGAAAAACAGCTTAGTGTGTTTGATATCTTCTAAAAGGAAATACTTTCCAGTAGTAGCCCTATTTCTCTAAGGGATAGTTGTGATTAGCACACTCTGGGGAAATGAGCATTGGAGAAAAAGGAACGAGAGTAATTAAGATATTAACGTAATGTTTTTAGCCATTCTAAATCCAGATCTTTTCAAACACATGTGTAACTGGGGACCTAAAAGTGCAATTGCATTCAAAATAATGAAGAGAAAATTCACAGGGCTCTCATATGAACCACAATCACAGAAGAAAAAAGTCAATGCTTGCATTAGGAAATCTATACTGATAGGGAGAATACAAAACAAGTATTTGGATTCCGGGTGTTTAATAAAGAGTGTGAATGCAGTTCAGCTCAACCAAAATCTATTAAGCACTAACTGCATAAAGGATAATTCTGCTACATTCTGGGAATGAAAGCCAAAAATGCAAATTTCTCTGCCTATTAGGAGGTCAAAAGGAGGTCAAAAGCTACTAATATAGCCAATCAGATTAAGTAGTAGTTTCCTGGGGCGGCTAGGTATAAAAGCAGAGAAAGCACCAGACATGGAAACAGGAAGATCTGAACTCAAAACCTGCCTCAAATACTTGCTAGCTCTGTGATCCTGAGCAAGTCAATTAACCCTGTAGACACTTGGAAGTGGTGAAAGAATGAAAAAAAATTCTAGACAACATAACCAGCTTATACTTTAGAAAGGAAGCAGAACATACCTTTGTGGAAAGAAAAAAATCTTCAAGTTTAGGATACCCTACCCATCATTACAAACTTAGTTCTCTTTAATCATTTTTCCTTAATACTTATTTCCTGAAATTGCTAAGAGACTAAGGTGTGAAATGTGACCTAGAAAGCAGGTGTTCTGACCACAATGATGGTTCTGTAATATTATGGTTGGCTACAGTGTTGTGAATCCCCTCATAGGCACAGTCATTATTTCAATATTTTACAATTCATCCCTTTTCCTTGTTAACCTTGCTGAAATCTTAAGTCTCTTTTATATGTCACATGCTAATAGTCTGGTGTGGGGAAAAGGTGAAGCTCCAAGAGGAGGAGGAGATCCATATTTGTCTGGCCTTTGGCTTACCAATAGTAAGGGTAAACAGTAAACCTGCTGGGCCAACTCACTGACCCTGATTTATATAACGGGTTTAGGGCAAAAAGTTGAGGATCAATCAGTGTTGTGCAACTGAAATCACACACTGAATGCCAGTCTCAAAGAGCTATGTAAATGTGACTTGTTCATATTCTAAAACTCCAATGGATCTCCCATCTCTTCAATGTAGGCCATTCCTTCTCTCCCAATGAGGCAGACCACAGACAAAACAACAAAAATAATCAATATATTAGGGGTCGCTAATATTTCCAGGAACCCTGTGTTGATTCTTTTTAAATAAAGCATGGAATTAATTTATAAAAAATTATACAAAAAATTTATCTTTCATGTAAAATAACAGACTGAGTTTGCTGAAAGCAGGACATGGAAATACAAGGAATTATCTGGATAACAGATATTATTCCCTAAATGATGAGGATGGATGAAAGAGATTGGGACTGGGATGTTTTCCAATACCGTTAAAGGGAAATGAATTTCTTCCTGACAGGATAAGCCACTTACCTCTATTTTATACAATGGCTTTAGTGTTTCACCCTCCCCCAAAATATCCCCAGGTTACTTTTTAACAGTCCACCTACCTATGCTTCCATTTCTAGGAATAATATATCTCCAGCATGAATTTTTTTCAGATAGCAAATCCTGGAAAGTAATAAAAATGTGAATGAACTAAAGTGACAGTGGGTCTGGGCTCAGACAGGACACCAGGAAAACAGTGAAGGAAGAACCTGTTATTCCAATCCAGAAAAGAAATGAGCATTCAAAAAGGATCTGAAAAAGCAGGGGTGGCAGGAGTTTTCGAAATGAAGATGCTGAAGCCAGAAGAAACAGAAAACTATCTGAAAAGGGTGTTTAAGAGGTCTCAATATAGAACATTAACAGGGAACAAGCATATTCATCATCCAAAAGAATGCTTCAATTTAGCAGCAGCCCAACAGCTGGGGAAAAGGTTAAAACCCAGGGAAGAAACAGAAAAAAATTACTTATTTTCTCCTCATGTAAATGTCATGTTTCAAAAAAGAAAAAAAAAAGTAACACTGACACAGGACCCAGACATCTTAGGTCATCTGTTCTCTAAATAAAGCATAGTTTAAAATAAACTTTGTTACTGGTAGGTAATATTTTAGTCATATTTCCAAGTTCATATCTACTATGATAACTGATTCAAATTCCTTTAAGATTATGTGTAGATGGGGGCTGCGGGTAACCTAAGAAAGAAGCATATGTGAAGTTGCAGGGACGTGGTCTAATTATAAAAATAAACAAACACAAAGTTTTCTACCAACACAAGGAATAGCTTCAAAATATCACTGCCTATTGAGAGGGCACTGGCTTTAGGAAACAAAACTTGATCAAAATCATCAGTAGGTTGGTCTTAAAGCCATCCTAGATGAACATCTCCACTAAATAACTAGGATTTGACTAGAACTGGAAACATAGAGAATTCAATGCTTTCTCAGGAAATCCAGAGGAAAGTGTTAAGCATGAGGTAACATGACAAATTACAGAGTCACAGTAGAGAGTTGTCTTTCCTTTTTATGCTACATATGTTATCTTGCTTAAGTCATTTCCCAGGCTCACTTTCATCAGCAATAACAAGAATATGAACTTATTTTATGTATCCTCAAAATACATACATATACATACACATACACACACACATATGGTTATCTACTATATTATGTTGATTCTCTCTACACATACACATTTGTATAGGTGTGTATCTGTGTGTCTAAACCGAAGGTATGTGATTTTCAGGGTTTAGAAGTTTGGTCCTGATTTTTGAGACATATCACACCAGTCAGCTACAGAGTTCAATCAACTTCGTCTAAAAGAAATGACAAAACAAAACCAAACTCCCAAGTCCTAATCTTCAAATACTCATCTTCTATTTCTACAGACATGCATGACGAAAGAGGCAACATGACATGATAGAGAGCCAGCCCCAGAACCAGGAGGACTCAAATTCAAGTTTTCCCTTTTATACATCCTAGATATGTGACCTTGGTAAATCACTTAACTGGGTCAGAGGTGTCAGTCAACTCTTGACCCATGTCCTAAATCCCAAATGTAGCCCAAACCAGATTAAAATGTAATTGGGGAAAATTTCACAAAAATAAAAAATTTAAATACAAGAAAGATTATCTTCACTTATCAATTACTAAATCAATATGCAACCCTCGGGAATCTATTTCTATTTGAGATTGATACTACTGTTTCAGGAAGCTCTGAAGAACTGGAAATTGTAGAGGAGGTCCCTAACTGGACCAGGAGAGGAAATTCCCCAGACCAATAAAATCACAAGACCTAGTCACCATTCTTATTCCTATCATAGATTCTACCAGAAGTCTCTTAACTAATTGTTAGTATCTCCTGCCAAGTTGCAGAAGTCATTTAATTCTGCTAAATGGTGACATGTCTTGGTAAATCATCATGAGATTAAGTTTCCTCATCTGTAAATTGAATTAAATGACCTTTCTGATCCTTTCCATTTAAATCTATATACATACTCTCACACATATTCATGAGTTTTAAATGGAATATATGATTATATATAAGCATGCATATACGTGTGTGTGTGTGTGTGTGTGTGTGTGTGTACACACACGTACACATATACACTCAGCTAACTTAAGGGAAATATCAAAATGTAAAACTGCTTCTTTCCCCCCTTCGGTTCAATGTTCTCTTTCTTAGTTTAGCCCTCTGTGCTTCAGTTTTTGTCTCCTCCATTTTAACTACTCTTCTCCACTTGTCCTGATGTAATAGCTTCTAGAGGAGACAGAGATGGTTTCCAAGGGGGTTTCTGTTCTAAAAATAAGTCAATGATTCTAAATCTTTTGACTTTGGAGTCTGCCTCCCACACCCATCCTAGGAATAATAATCTGTCTGATTCTGAATAGACCACTCCTCGGTTCTTTGCTGACTGTAAGATAGCATCTGGCCTCAGGAGAATCTCACAGGCAGAACTCCTGAGACAATAGTGACAATCTGCTGGTCAGTGAGAACCAAACTTGTAGACACCACTCCTTGGTCCTATCTCTGGGCCATAAAATTACCATATCTATAACATGAAGAACTAGATAAATGTGTCTCCTTACTTCTGTTTCTTTGCTAAATTCTCTTGGAAATTATTCCCCTGGAAACTGTATTGTAATTTTAACAATTACAATAAACTTTGTCCCTTGAAGAGGACATGGGTTCAAGCCTACAAATTCTTTTGAGACACTTTGTGACACTGGTCTTAATCTTGGCTTTATGTACTTGTTTTTCCACAGTATATTTTGGTAAATGTATTTCAGTGTAATTGATTTCCCTTGTAATCCTCTGCATTTTCTTTTATTCATTTAAAAAGCAAGAAGAGGCCTGTGAGCTTCATCAAAATGCCAAAACATTCTATAAAATAAAGTTAGGAAGTTTTGGTCTTATCAAAGCTCCCTTAGCTGCCCCCAACTCCTTCATACAATGTTCCACCCTCATGAAAATCTCAAAGTTTACCAGACAAAGAAATATCTGTTCAAAATTTTCATAACAACATTATATGTAACTACCAAAAAAAAACTAGAATCTAAATGTCCAACAATAGGGGAATGATTAAAAATGTGTAGTTAATTAATATAACAGAAGACTATAATGACATGAATATGGTCAGACATGAAGAATGTGGAAAGACCTTCGTGAAATAGAACAAAGTTTAAAAAGCAGAGTGAGAAGAATGGAGTAAACACTAACTACCATCATGTGAAATAAGATGAGAATGAATGGGAAAAAGGTGCTCATGGGAGCTCTCTGAGAGAAAGACTGGAAATTATTGAAATTAATGCAATTAAATGGAAATAGCTAGTAAGCAATTCTTGTTATTTATATTGATGTTCACTATTGAGTTTCCAATTCAACATTTATTTTCTTTTTCCGCCACACTATCTTATTTTTCCAAAATATATGTAAAGATAGTTTTTTTAACATTTTTAAGTAATAGCTTTTTATTTTCAAAATACACACAAATATAGTTTTCAACATTCACCTTCGCAAAACCTTATGTTCCAAATTTTTCTCCCTTCCTTCTCCCCCATCCCCTTCCCCTAGAGGGAAAGTAATCCAATACAGATTAAACATGTACAATTCTTCTATACATATTTCTACTTTTATCATGCTGCACAGGAAAAATCAGATCAAAAAGGAAAAAAAAAAAGAGAAAGAAAAAAAAGCAAGCCAACCACAACAAAAAAAGGTGAAAATACTATGTTGTGATCCACACTCAGTCCCCACAATCCCCTCTTTGGATACAGAAAGCCCTTTCCATCACAAGTCTATTGGAATTGGCCTGAACATCTCATTAATGAAAAGAGCCATATACATCAGATTTGATTATCACATAATCTTGTTATTGCTAAAACATTTCTTTTCTAAAAAGCTGTGTTTTTCAGTGTGTTTAGTTCCCACATTTAAAAAGCGACATATTTCACCACCAGAGCACTATTTATTTCCTATCATTATTTGATTGATATAATCACAGAGGTTATCCTTGAAGAGAACAGAAGCGAAGAGGAAGGTTTTTGTGTAAGGTCCTCTACATCAGATCAGGTCTTGACTATTATATAACTGACTAAAGGGATAGAAAACACAAGATTTTGCAATGTCTCATGTTCACTGATTTCATTAATCAACCAACATTTATTAAGTACCTAATTAAAATAGCTAACATTAATGCAGCACTTACTACATGGGATGCACTGCATTCAATACTTTACAAATATTATCTCATTGGATCCTCACAACAACCTATGGAAGTAGGTACTGTTATTATCTCCATTTCATAACTGAGGAAACTGAAGCAAATATTGGATAAGTCAGGGTCACAACTCTGTCTACTATGATTACAGAAAAGTATTTGATTCAATGGAACAAAAGAGCCTCCAACAAGGAGTCTCTCTCCCTATTTCTTAACAGAGCTGTTAAAATCATATATATATATATATACACACACATATATATATACATACACGCACATACACATACACACACATACACACACACACACACACACACATATATATATATATATATATATACACATACACACACATACACATACACACACACACACACACACACACACACACACATATATATATATATATATATATATATATACACGAAAGATTCTATGGATTGATACCTCTCCAGAGACCACTATTAAACACTATTTACATGTTTTGCAATAGGGGAAAATGTTCTAACCTAAAGTATTCACTAATGTCATGGAGGATATTCTGTGTAAAATCCAGCACCAACAAGTTTAGTTTTCTTAATGTTTCTTATTCATAGATGGTACTGAACTATTTACATGAAGCCCCAAAATAATCACACAGTTTCATGAATGTAATCCATAGTTATTCAAAAGAGACTCACAACTAATGGAAAACAGAGTGGATGTATGTTGTCTAGATAATGACTTGCAATTAGATGGATAACGTTGAGATAGCACATAAATATGAGTATATATGCATGCTAGGGGCATATAGGTATAAATGTACAACCCTGTGTGTGTATGGAGCAGCAGGTAGACAATGAACTGGTCCAGACCTCAATAAGAATAAAAGATTGGGTTCTATTACATTTGAGACAGTGTATAGTGGTTTTACTAATACCAAGATGCTTGTTGTCATCACACTTTTAAAAAAACATTATTTTTCTAACAATGTGGTATTACTCTCTATCACAGAACACAACAATCTCAGAAAAATCAAAATTACAAGTGATCCAGAAGACAAGAAGATACATAAAGTAGATTTCAGCACAGTACCACCAATAGCATACACTTGAGAAGCGGCATAAGTCATTCACAAAACCTAAAAGACCAGAAAAAGAGAAGAGCTGAAAATGTAGAAAGAATAAGGAATGACAGGACAGACCAAATACTTCCCTGGTATCTGCAAAAAGAATCATAGGAAAACATTCACTCTACTGAATGGATCCTCTGTGGAGAATTCATGGAAAGTTATGAAGAAGAGTCTCACACATGATAAGAAGGTAAAATGGATTGCAAATCACAGGAACAGAAGCCATGGAGGGATCGGGATCTGCTAATATGAAGCAAGTACATCGGTGATATCTCATAAAAGAAGTATCGTGTGTTATTAATAGACACTCCTGTCATGTTATGACTGTAATTTTTAGACTACTGTCACGACAAAGTGGCTGATCATTACTGATTTCTTTCCAAGGTTTCAGATATATGTCAATAATTTGAAAAGTATATTACAATTCTGATTTCCTCTGTCAACAACAGAGATGGTGGAAAATTATGAGGATTGGTAGACATCTAAATTTTTTAAGGTTGTTCCAGAAAAGAACAATTAAGAAAAGTCAGTATTGAAATTAGAATACTTTCATCAAGGGGGATGAATTAAGCTATTGAAATTAAAGTGCTATACTGCAGTCACAATATAGGAAGAGGACAAAGAAATTTGGTCCTACAAATCAGAGGCAAGAATCTAACCCAATTCTACTAAAAAGAGGTTTGCAAATGGTATGCAAGTTGGACTTTTTCTTTCAATTTAAGCTTTAGTGAAGGAAGTCATTTCAGCAAAAATGAATTGTTATCTAATGATCAGGAGATAGATAAAAGGCTACCTCACTGAGGTGTTAAAGGAGCCAAATGAACTGGAATATCTGGAGATTCCTTTTCTTTGAATGCTTCCAGGGTATCTAGAGAATGATGCTGGAAAATGCATTAGGCAAAGACAAAACTTTCTGCTCAATTTCTTTTTCAAAGACACTTTCCAGTCTCAGCAAAGCACCTGGTTCCACCTTTTCATTATAAACATCAGGCAAGGCATAAAACAGGCCGGTGTACGCCCACAAAATGTGTGTGCCTGTCTTACGGACTATGGTCATGATAGAGTCCAAACGGAAAAGAGATTCTTCTCCTGTAGCTGGTGAAGTCTTCTAGCTGCTCCTGTATGCTGGTGCCATTGTGATTCAACCCCCAAGACATTGGAGAGCCTCCTCCTTTAAATCTCTACTCATTTTTTTAAATAGAGACTGTTATTTTTCATTAGCCTAAAGTTGGAAAAAACGAAACAAATTTCCATATACACAAAATAGAAGTCTCTATTTATGTAATATTTATTTTATACCTGTGTATTTGTATAATATATATCTATATCTATATCTATATATATATATATAATAAATATCTCTATTTAAAAAGTATAAAATGAATAAATGAACTCATAAAGCATTAATTAAGTGCTTACTACTTATAAAACACTGATCTACCAATAGAAATACAAAACAGTACCTGCTCTCAAGGCTTATATTTTAATGGGGGCAAGAAAGAAAGGATACAACACAGATGGAAGGTTTTACACACATGTCAGATAGAAAGGTTCCATGCACAGATATGAGGATGCAATAGCAAAGCAGATGATAACACCACTTTTGAAATGACATTTTCACTAATGAAATTCTATAAGTTACTTATGTTCAAATATCTGAAAGGGTCAAGGACATCAGAGACAAGAACTTTCTTTTAGGTGTTGTCAGTAGCTGAGGCCATAGCATCCACAGAAGCACTGACCAGGCTGTATCCCTGGTCCTCTTTCACAGGATGATGGCTGCAGCTACTGAGCTTAAAGCATTACTTTTCCCAAGGCTCTCAGGTTCAGGATCCTGGGTTGTCTCTATTAGCATACACGGGGAAATAGTGGTCAAGGTGGTAGTAACTGACTTTCCTGGCATGTGATGTCTCTTGTCTCTCCCCAGGGTGCCTTATTCTTGTACCTAGGTTGCCTGGGTTTCCCTGGATGTAGTACCTGGTTGGCCACTGATGGAAAATGTGGGTTCCTTTTCTATAAGTGTTGTTTCCTGAATTATGGAAGTAAGGACCGCACTAGAAGAAGAACCGGTTTTCTTAGGGGCGCTACCACTCTCAACGTTTCTGTATTTATATCCTTGTTGGTAGCACTCGGTCCACAGTTACTGCTGGTACCAATGAGGAAAGCAGGGCCCTTCTCCACAAAGATTCCTCTCCTCACTGATGGTTGTCGGGGTGGACCAGGGAGAAGCTCTGGTATTCTGGGGGAGTCTGCAATTGTCGAGTCACTTGGGTTCAGGATTCTGGGTTTTATTGATCAGTGTGTGGGAGAGATAGTGGCCAAGGAAGTAATGATAGTCTGATTTGCCGACAATACACTGCTTCTGCCTTTCCTTGGGGAAATAGATATAATGTAAGAAATGAATGTATACCATTGTGTATAAATTCAATATGTAAATTTCCAAGTTGTCCTGATCGTATATCTTTCCCTCTGACCTTTCTTATATTTTATTGTATGATGTATAAAAAGTTTGAGTGACATAGTTTCTGGTGATTAATCATTTGATTAATCATGGTAGTAGATAATTAATAACAGGTGTCAGTGACACTCCTGAATGCCAAAGAGCCCTGATGGAACCCACTCAATGCTTAAATGCCCTTGGAAGAGTGGGTTTCTAAGGGTGAAAACCAAATTTGATTGCTTAACAAATAAAAGAGCATGAATATTATAATGAGACCTCCAAAGAAGTATTGGGAGATGTGATGTATCTCTTCCCGGGCCACCACAGTCCAGAGCAATCTAGACAAAAGAGGGAATCCACTCATTCTAAGACCATTCTGACTAAACACAATGGCTCAGAATCCACCAATTTACCTAAATTAAAATTTCTTTATTTTTTGATCAATTTAAACTTTACAAGTTGAGTGCTTCTCAATCAATATTTCATGTCCTTATCAGTCCTGTACTTACTTTAAAGGCTGTCTGAATATCCTAGTTGATTTCTAAATGAGGAAAAGGAAAGGGAAAAAAAACTTAATCTTAAATCAATAATTGGTCATTAACACAGGAGGGAAATAATAATTCCTCCAAGTTCTGTATATTTTTCAAATGCCTCAATGCTCTTCTTTGATTTCTTCTATTTTGTGGTATTACTTTCACTATTTCCCTTTCATCTAACTCCATTCCCAATTAAAAAAATGTTTCCTTATAACAAATAGAGGAGTCTGACACAGGAGAATTAAAAATTGGCCCAGAAATCAAAATGACCTGGTGTCATATCATGTATCTGATACACACTGGCTGTCAGCCCCTGAATGAGTTCCTTAATTTCTGGCTGGGCTAGGTAATTCTCTAAGAATATAGATCCTAGAGAAGGTGTTGACCATCATTGGGAGAGTGTGTTCTTTATCTGGTTCTTCCATGAACTGTTCTCATCTATTTCTACTTTGTATCATGACAAATAATCAGTCAAGTAAAATGAATCCATACACTGGCCATGACCCCAAATGCAGATTTTCTTCTGTGCCTTGATTCCACCTGATAGTCATTTTATAAAAAGGCAACTACAAGTCAGAGAAGTTAAGTAATTTGTTCATGTAGTCACACTGGAAGTTTGTTGCTTCCTTTTTCTAATGATCAGGGCATGAGAAAGTATTATGAACGATTATGGAAGCACTGGAAGCCCCTCTTGCCAAGGACTTGTATGTATTTTAAGAAAAGTCATGTCAACATGCACAATGGACCTCCCCCTTCATGGTTTAAGAATTTCAAATGGCGAAAACATCAAATGATTTGTAATCCAAAATATTAGAATTCAAAATAGATAAAGACTTATAGCAAATCACATACTACTATTCATGGAAATGTCTTTTTCTTGGAGATTATTAATAGAAAAATAACTGTTCTACCACTATTCACTTTGTAGAAACTGAATGGAGACTTGCATTGATCCAGGAAACCAACATGAATTAAGTGTCAACTATATGCCTGGAACAGGTGTTATGTGCTTTACAAATATTACCACATTTGGTGGTTGAGCCAAGATGGCAGAGTATAAAGTCAGGAAGCTCCTTGAGCTCTCCTAGTTTCCCTCAAAAACTACATGAAATCAAGCCTCTGAACAGAGTTTGACAAAATGAAACCATTTTCTAGCTCAAGGCAAATAAAAAATAACAAAAAAGAACCTCAAGAAAAGTCAGTCTGGCTGAAGTGAAAAGGGTGTTCAGCCCAGGTCAGATAGACTCTGGGAAAGCCAGGGAGAGGGCCTTAATCACACAAAATCAGCCACTTAAGAGCCTCAGTTCCAGATCAGTAGAGGAGCAAATCAGTGGGGCAGCATCCAATCCCCAGTTGAGAAGGCAAACTCTAGGAAACTAGGCTGTTTTCTGAACAGAGTAGGTAAAGCTACACCCTAGAAACACAAGGGGCTCATGTGCTCAAAGTCAAGGCTCAGAGATGCACAAGAAGCTTGGGACAGCACCATCTTCACCCCAGGAACAGAACCCCACCTTAAAAGTAAAAAAGAGGAAATACCAAAAGAAAAGGAAAGAAAATGAGCAAGAAATAGAAAAGAACCTTGTCTATAGAAAGCTACTATGGTGATGGCAGAATAAAAAACAGCCTCAGAGGACAGAATGTCCATGGAAGGAATCTCAAGGAGTAAGATGAATTGGTCTCAAGCCCAAAGAAGCTTCTTGGAAGTGCTTATAAAAGACTTCAAAAGGCAAATAAGAGAAGTATAAGAAAAAATGAGAAAAGAAATGAGAGGTATGTGTGAGGGACTCAACAGTTTGGAAAAGGAAGAGAAAAAATTGTCCAAAGAAAACAACTCTTATACAGAGGAGTAAACTAACTGGAAAAAGAGCTACAAAAGATAACTAAAGAAAATCACACATTAAAAACTAGAACAGAACAAATGGAAGCTAATGACTGTGAGACAGCAAGAATCAGTCAATAAGAAGCATCTAAAAATGAATGACCTTGGAAAACCAGGACCCTGATCAAGAAGAACAAAACATAATAGCAAATATACGTTGAATTTAGTGCCAGGAAGAGCCATTTATAGCTTGTTCATCCTGTAGCTACTCAGTTCTAAATTGATGACTGTGGATTCCAGCTCCATTTCTCTATGGAAGCTGTACTTTGTTGACCCACTGATAATCCAATAGTCTTCAAAAGGCATTTTACTGCTGCTGTTCTTGAACTCACAAATGGCACTTTCCCATAAATTCCTCATTCTCTCATAGAGAACCCTTTCAAGTAACAAAGGAAAGAAGTTCAGCAAATCAAATTGATGCAGCCCTAGTGTGACTTTGTATACAAATATTGGCATGGGGGCATACCTCTCTTCCAAAAGCTTTTTCTTTGCAACCCCATTGTTCCTGCAAAGTTTCTGTTCACACTCAGCAGGTCCCTTTACGTTGCCCTTTCAAAGATCCTTAAGTCATCTCACAAAAACCCTTTCCTTATCCCACAACTATCCTATCTCTGTTAATGTCACTAACACCCCTCCAGTTATAAGCATCAGTGATTATCTCTGATTTGCCCTCCACAAATTTGGTCTTTGTTATTTTATCTGCACTATTTCTCACATTCATCTGTACCTCTCCACACCCCAGAAAAGACATTTATATTCGCTCATTTGGAATACTGCAGTAAAATTCTATATTGGTCTTCCTGCTGCCTTCTTTCCCTCATTCAATCTGTTCGGTATACTGATGCCAATTCAAGTGAATCAAAATAACTCTCATCATATGCCGCATGTTATACATCTTCCAAATGTTTACTGACAAAGTCCAGATTCCTTAGTCTGGCATTCAAGGCCCTGAACAGTCTGGCCCCAAAATACCTTACCGGGCTTATCCAGCATTACTCTCACTTCTCTTGTGCTCTTAGACAAAGCTTCTGAAACTATATATCTCTACCCCATATGTGGTCACGTAACCAAATGTGCAAAATTGCAAGATTGCAAAATTATGATTTGTTATCAGCAAATGTTTGATTTGTATACTGATTTTAGATAACTATCTGGGGTCACATGACAATTTCTTGGGCGAAAACAAGTGGTGAATGGAAAAGACTTAAGAAGTCCTGCTCTAAGTCACTTGTTATGCTGCTTTACCCTGTCTGCTATCCCCTACCTACCAGTTGAAATCCTAAAATGACCAGGGCCTCCATGAAATAGTCCTTGATTTCATGCTCTCCTTGTAACTCTGATGGCACTACAGAAGATTAGAGTTATTTGGGTAGTCCTCCTAATCTCCAAACCATATGTAGAACAGTAAAACTGAAACAGGGCTAAACTTGGGATAAGGAAGGGATAAACTCGTGCAAGTCCTTAGTCTATTTCTGATTCAATTTTACCCTCTAGAAAATAGAGTAAGAATTCCTACTGAACCTATTTCAAAGGGATGGTGTGACTATAAGATTCTTGGGGGCAGGGCTACATTTTCTCCATTTTTATTCAGTTTCCTCTGCAGTTTAGGATGGGCCTGAGGCTGGAAGCATGGCACCACTTGGTAGCAATCAAATATATGATGACTGAATGAAGAGAGACTATATGGAAGCTTTCAGAATAGCTCATATAACATGTGGTCATAGTACGCCGGGAAAAATTTGAGTTTCTCAAATACATGATAATGATCATTGTTGGTAAACAGAGTGCCAAGCTTGCAGAGTCAGGAAGTCCCAGGTTCTAATCCTGCCACTGATATCCAGTAGCTCTGAGACCTTGGGTGAATCAGTTCCCCTGGCTGTGCTTTTCCATAGGATGATAGGTTTAGAATTGTAGGGACCTTAAAGGTCATCTAGTACAACTCTTTCACTTTAGAAGTGAGGAAAATGAAGCCCATGATCACAAGGGTAATAAAATGACAAAGAAAAGATCTGTCTCTAAAGCCAACATTCTACTCAGTCCCATACTCAAAATTTCCTACTTGACAAGATGAAAGATCCTCGATGATATTAAGAATCCAAAGGGGAAAATGGCTGCAGCTAGCTGGACAAAAGTTTGAAATCAACAAGGACTCTGGAGTAGCTATGTCTACTGCAATGTGGAGTCTTCCATCCTGCAGTGAGGGCCCAAGTTTGTCAAGCATTCTCGTCCTTTCTTTCTCTGGTGCCATTTCTGCACACCAGCTAGCACTAGAGAGACAATGGACAAATAGCATCTATTCAGTGTGATCTTTTTTCCTAACTAGAAGACGAAATAACTGGATTTCTTTTAAGAAAATCTAGTGTATTTCTACCCAGATTTTATGGAGGAAAAAAAGGACCTCAACACATGAGTATGATGCCAAACTGAACCTCTCAAGGTTCCTCTGTCATTTCTTTTTCAATTATTCTGAAGAATTCTTAAAGCTTAGCAGGCATTTGCTCCCTGACAGAAAAATGCAAAGGAGGAGCAATGGACTGTGACTTCTTACAACCAAAGAAAGAAGAGGAGAAGGTTCTTTTTCTACTTAATTTTATTTTCTTCCAATTACATGTAAAGATAAGGTTTTCAACATTGTTTTGTTTCCCTGAGGCAACTGAGGTTAAGTAACTTGCTCAGGGTCACACAGCCAGGAAGTATTAAGTGTCTGAGACCAGATGTGAACTTGGGTCCTCCTGACTTCAGGGCTGGTGCTTTATCTACTGCGCCACCTAGCTGCCCCCTCAATATTCATTTTGGTAAGATTTTGAATTCCAAATTTTTTTGGAACTCACTACCTTATCTGCCCCCTCCCAAGACAGCAAGCAATCAGATATAGGTTATACACATCCAGTCATTTTAAACATATTTTATATGAGTCATGTTGTAAAAAAAGAAATCACAACAAAAGGGAAAAACCCATGAGAAAGAAAAAACAACAACAACAAAAGGTAAAAATAGTCTCCATAGTTCTTTCTCTGCATGTGGATGACATTTTCATCCCAAGTATACTGGAATTGTCTTGAATCACTGCAGTGCTGAGAAGAGTTCCATCTATCATAATTGGTTATCATATAATCTTGCTGTTACTGTGTACAATATTCTCCTGATTCTGTTTACTTCATTCAGCATCAACTCATGTAAATCATTCTAGGCTTTTCTGAATTCTGCCTAGTGCAGTGATTTCAAGAGGTTACTTTCTAGAAGCTTTGCTTAGTTGATCCACAAGGCTCAGGGTTTTTCTGAAGGAGTATTAACCCACAGGAAGAACTGCAAACTACTATCCTTTCTGGACTTTAAAGGAAAAACCCTGAGGGGGCTGAGGCGTTCTAGTACAATGTATTATGAGCCCCCATCCAATATGCTCCCCATTATCAAACAGCAACAGTTGAATTCTATTAGATTTTAGAGAAAGTATAGTGAGAGGAAAAATTTAAAACAGTTTTCTCAAAGAAGCAGCACACTCATACATACAACGTCTCTGGGAAGAGTGGGTTCAAACTTAAATTACTATTGTAATGAATCACACATGCAGAGAACACATGTGGCCAAGGAGTGCCAAGGAGAAGATTCTTTTCACAGTTGTCACATTATATTACAGCTTGTATGCAAATAACAGCTGAAGATTTTCCGCATATCTGTGTAGCATTTTATTTTTTTTTAGAATTACTTAATTATTTCATGCTATATAAGAATCAAAGTGAAGAGAAGGTGAGAGGTCAATTCCATCAACATTAACAAATATATTTTAAATATTTCATTTTGGCTGTGCTACAAAAGGCACCATAAAAATAAAACATTGTATATGGGGGTTCTGATTAAGAAAGGGTGGACATTTTTGAAAATTGCTGAACAGGTTAAAACCTGCTTTAAGATGAGAAGGACATTTCAGGGACACTCAGGTATTTTAACCCTTGCATTCTGACAGATGAGCATCCTGAAATTTAGAGAAGTTACATAGTTTGTTCAATGACATGACTTTTCCCATTACACCACAATGGTTCTTACCCTAAGGGCTGGAAACCAGGGCCTCAAGGACATATGGTGAGTTGTCCAAAATCAGACAGCTAGGGAGTCGAAGAATTAGGGCTCATGTCTAAGTTTTCTGGCTCTTTAGTCTAGCACTCTGTAATCTACTCCAAGATTTTTTTTTCCTTTTGGTTCTTTTTACCTATATATTGGCTTCTGAGGTAACAGGCCCTTGCCATGTCATAATCTCTCTGAACTTTAGTTTTCTTATCTGTAAAACAGGGATAAGGATAACTGAAAGAAAAAATTATTAATAACCAATAATTTGAGGAGATCCAGATTTTCCCCTTTTCCTAAAGTCTAGATTCTAAAAACTTTGAAGGACATTGCTAAAAATGAGACTGAACTAACTTTCTTATTCAGATGCCACCCAAGTGGGACAGCCAGTTTGTTATGCTCAAGTCTAAACGGGGCACAAATTCTTTGACCAGATTGCCCTATTCCAGGAGGAATTTAAGTGGATGACATAATCAAAGTTCAGATCTGGTCCCTCACTGCAATAGTCATTCTTTCATTAACTGTTAACCAATCAGAGTTGATTGCCACTTCTCTTCCAAAAGGGTATATAAGCTATGGTCCCAGTGCTATGATTGTCTTTGTTCTAAAAGAGAGATGGTCAAATGACTGTCCTTTTATTAAAATACTGGCATTATTAACAAAATGGATAGATTAATTTCAAATTTTAATCACAACAAAATATCTCACAAAAGTTACTGTGAAAAGCAAAAGATCTCATGTTATTAAAGTAGTTTGTAAATATAATGTGGCATATATATATATATATATATATATATATGTATCATATTTTTATTGCTAATAGTAATAATTTCTCTGATTTTGAAGCCAGGAAGTCCCAACTTCAAAAGCCATCTCTTGAAACATCCTAGCTGCATGACCATGGGTAAATCACTTAACCTCTCAGTACTCATGGAGACTTTTTAAACAAAATGTAGTGAAGGTGCCACTCTACAGGTACACAGGTTTTCTCACTTACTATTTCCTTATGCCAATGAAATCTAGCTATAATTATTATGATGATGATTAATAATGGTCCAGTCTTGCCTAGAAATCACATTATATTAATGCCTGCTATAACACAGAGAAATAAAAAGTTATGAATTTGAGATAACCTGTGATGTGAGGAAAAAAATCAAACTTTATATATACAGTATAATCTTATAGCTAGAGAATTAGAACTTCCAAGAAGAACAGGAATTGGTCAGAAGCCCATTGACTGGGCAATAGTATCCTAAGAGCAGAGGCCAACCCAGGGATGGGAATAATAAGATTGCATTACCAGCATTCTCTCCAACCTAGACTGCAGCTAGGGTAAGCTACCCCTTACTTCCAAAACCGAATTGAACAAATATTTAGTAAATGCTTGTTGTAAGCATAGTATTATTCCGGGGGCTGGGGGAAATCCCAAATTTAGATGAAGCAGGGTTTGTGCTTCATGGAAATCACAGTTTATTAAGTAGCACAAAGAAAGTCTGAATGACTACACTTTGTAAAAATGTATGCCAAATGCATGGAGTTGTCATGAATAAAACAAGCTGAATAGGTAAACTGTTAGGATATAAAAATTAGCACATCCCTTGTGGGGGGTAAAGACAAACAAGGGATTAAATGATAGTCTCAAAAATGATATCATTTATTTATCCCTGATGATTCTAGGAACCATTCTGGATTCCACAGTTATCAAGTGATTCTTTTAAAAACAGAAACAGAAACAGAAACAAACCAAGAAAGAACATCAGTAGCAAAAACCCCAGGGTGTAGATTACAAAAGTATATTCAGTGTCTAATTTGAATTCAGTCATCATTTAAGTACCTACTATGTGCTTAGGTTCTACACTCTGGAGATACAAAGATAAAGACAAAGAAAGCTCTCTTCTCCAGGGGACAGATGACGAGTACAGATTCCATGGGTAATAACAGATGAACAGGTCAAAGGAGACAAAAACAGTCCAGGAGAATGGGAGGAAGAAGTGATCACTCTAAGTCAGGGGATGAGGAAGGTTTCATGGAGGATATGGTACTCCAGCTGGATCTACAAGAAGACAAAGATTAGGAATAGTAGGCAGAGTAGGAAATACACCCCAATCTTAAGGGACAATTTGTATAAATGGATGTAGGTCAAAGATTGAGTATTAAATTTAGAACTACTTTATTAATCAATAAAAGAGAATGGATGAAGTCAGGAAATTCAGACCTTATTATTTATTTCAGGAATTTTGTGTTGCATTTGGAAAACTTGAAATGATAGGTTCTGCAAGAAATGTCAACAATAAATTGGAGAGAGAACCAATTCTTCCTTGCAATTATCTTAGTTACTCAGTTCTCCATCGAGTCTAATGTAACACCTAAACAATTCTTTATTTGTATGAGTCTCCCCTCCCTCCTGTGTGTATGTACATATATATAGAGGGAAGATGTATTTTTCAAATGCAACTTAATTTTATTTTCAGCTCTGAGAATAACCTGATTAAATGGTGATTTACAATGCTTCTTCACTCTTTTTCTATCATTCCTATTTTTCTCCTATTTGGATGAAGGAAGGAAGCCATTTAGGTTAATTTGGGACTAGAGCATGTGTCCTCTGTGACTACATTTACTCTATTACAACCCACTATATGATATCACTTATTATATTATTAAGGGGATACTAATCATTAAGTTTAAAAGAGATCAATTCCTTTGGAAGGAATAAGGGGAAAGAGGGGACTGGGAGGGAGCTCATTTCTGGAGCTCTAAATCTAAAGCTTTAGAAGAGCAAGGCTTGGATAATTTTTTCCTATGACTTCATGAGCTACAAATTGTTAGAAGTAAATCATATACTAAATATCAAGACGGGAAAAAGTATTTATTGGCCCAATCCTTTGCTATGCGATGGAATGGAAGAAAATGGAAAAAAATATTTGCTCACTGCAAAATATGTCAAATACTGGGAACAAAAGCGGGAAAAGTTAGTCCTTCTTGATACCCACATTCTAAAGAGGGAGCCAAATCACAGAGAGGAGGTACTTAATCAAGAGTCACAAGTACTACATTGTTCTATATTCCTTTGAATTAGTCATATTTGTCATTTTTATGCCACAATAATGTCTTGTTACATTCACATTCCATAATTTTTTCAACTCTGCCCTAACTGATGGTCACTTTTAATTCTTCTTTATCACAAAAAGCACTCTTACTAATATATTGGTGTAAATTGGATCTTTGTTTCCTTTGCACTTCTTTAGACTTGTTAAGTCTAAGGTATCTCCCATTATTTTCCACCCTACCTTCTCTCAATGTAACCGTGACTTTTGGAGCATATCTGCAACACAGTGCTTTTTATACACTTATTGTCCATGGAGTATTCAACCCTCATTATTATTATTCAATCCTCATTAAATCATATGAATAAATTTAATATTTGCAAAGCACTGTATCAGCTATGTGAGGTAAGTGTGATTACTGCCCCCATTTTACAGACACTTAGACTGGAAGAGATAAAACACTTGGCCAAGTGATGTTCTGAACTGCTACTGGCTCCATAAATATTAGAGTCTCCTGGATAAGCATTAGTTTTATGCCGATGGCTGATAAGGAAGCATTTTATCTGAAAGTTTGTACCTTTGATCATCCTGAAATGTCAACCTTTCCTTATTCCCTTCCTTTCCCCTTATTTCCTGCTGCCTGCAAATAGGCCCACATCTCTCCCAACACCAAAAAATCTTTACTGGCCTTCCCATCTCAATACTGAGCTCTCCTCCTCTCATCCCTTTCACAGTCAAACTCATAGAAAAAGATAACTTCAGTTCCCCACCTCCCACTCACTTCTTACTGCCTTGAAATCTCATTTTTGGCCCCAAAGTACTGTTCTCCACCATCAATGATCATTTTATTGTTATATCCAAAGGACATTTCCTTATCCTCATCTTCTTGATATCTGGCTATTATTTTTGTATTCCCATCACCCAGCACAGAGGCTGGCATGTGGGAGTTAATATATGTGGCTGATTGCTGATAGATGGATCATCTCCCAGTTTTATTTATAGTACTAATTGAGTTATCTTCACGGTTAATGTCAAGTCCAATTTCAATTTGAGCTTTAGTATGAATTAGCACACAACTCAGAACTTGCACCATAACCAACATTTTAAACTAATTTTCTTTTCTTATCACTTATTTGCAAAGACTCAGGGATAATACTTCCATTTGAAATCTTAGAAAGGCAGAGTCTTAAAGTTGGGGGCTGTTATCAGAAAAGTTTTCAGCTGTCTGCTAGATGTCACAAAGAAAAATGAAACTCATGTTTCATCATGCTTCCTTCCTACCACCCAAATTTTTCAATTATGATAGAATATACCACCCAATAAAGAGTTCAAGTCAAATATAGTCTAATTCTTATTCAGTGTGCTTACCAGAGCCCTGTGAAAGCAGACCTCTACGTGAAGCATTATGGTGTTGTTTTTAAAATCAATAATGAACATAATAAATAAATAAATAAAATCAATAATGAACACTGCAATGACTTACACTAGCAACAATTAAAATGTCCTGTTGTTGAAAAAAAGAGTGAAGGAAAAAGGTGGTGATCAGCAATCTGCACATTCTCCAGTCACCCCTTCTGCCTGAAGTTTCATATCTTGTAAGTACAAAACTGTTCTCCACAACTGCATCTGAAAATGGTGTGGAAAGACAAGCCATTTCAGTGAGCCAACTCCAAGTAACCTTGTGAGACCAGGAACAATTATTAGTGATGACAGTTTTGGTGGAATTGATCAGCAAAACTGACATTTGTCCTGGAAAATGGCAGGGAACAAAGGAAAGAGAGACATAGTGAGCGCCTTGAAAAAGGAGGATGGTAGGAATGAAAAATTATAGGAATGGACTGAAATGCTGAGTTCTCTTCATTATCTAATGGCCTGCCCAGCCATCTTGGACTCCCCTAGCATATGAAGGGCAAACAAAAATGAGTGTCAACTGAAGATTTGGCAAATGAAGGTGAGTTCTCCAAATGGGCTTAATGAGCAAAAACATTTCCAAAATGCAGAAAGCTGCTTAAAATGTGCACAGAAAGGCAGGTTTGTCATTTTTCACATTTTACTGAATTATATATGAATATGTACCTTTTGGTTCCTCACTTAAAAGGTACAATTCAACAGTTTTGTAAACAACGAGTGGGAAAGTAGCATTTCAACATGGTAAAGGGTCCAACTTGATGGTATGATCTTCATTCAGAAGCATCCTCCAACCTACCACGCCATTCTTACATTTCTCTGGGCAAATAATGTGGGCAAGAACTGTGTTCTCTGAAAGCAAAATAGATTGCTGGATGCTCTAGCTTCATGGAGAAGAATTTTAAAAAGGGGGAAAGAGAGAAAAGAAATCCATTTTACAGTATCACTGGCACAGATATGGCTTTCTGTGACCTCCTCTGACTTTTTCTCAAACCAACAGCAGATTAAACCTTTGAACTGGTTATGGAATGAAAAAACCCACAAATATTCGGAGTATAACACATTTCCAGAAGAAGATATTTTGGAAGAACTTCAGAACAGGTCTGTTTCAAACAGACAGGGGGACAATATGCCAAGCCCAGACCATAGTGTAGGGAGCCTGGAGCAAGAAGCTGGGGTGAGAAGCCAGAGTGTTGCCAGGAATCTTCTGTGAGGCTCTTAGGCTATTCTGTCCTAATTGCAAGAACAAGTAGCCAGATTTGCTGTAAAACACCTCAAAACAAAATACAAAAGACAAATTCTAAGCCATTGAGCCCCAGAAGAACTCAGCACCTGGACACCATTACTCAGCATCAGAAGTCAGTCAGAAACATTGCCCAAGGGCAAACTAAAGCAGCTGCTGCTCCTTTGCCTTAAGAACAGATCGTACCCCTTAAAAATATAAACACAAAAGGAAAAAAAAACTCTAACAATAGACAACTTTTATGGAGAGAGAGAGAGAGAAGAGACCTCAAACCTGAAGTTCCTAAAGTCCAATCAACTCCATATCAAGCCCCAAAAGGACATATGAGCCGGTCCCCATTTCACAAGGCTTTCTTACAAGATTTCAAAAGGGATCTTAAAAGACAGAAGAAAATGGGAAAAGGAAATGAGATCTTTGCAAGTGGGTTTGGAAAAGGAAAAACAGAAATTATCTGACAAAAACTCTCTAAAAATTAATTTGATGAAATGGAAAAAGCATTACAAAATAGATATGAAAAAGATACCAAATGCACTGAATAACAGAATTTGTAAAATAAAAAAATGCAATTTATCAAACATTTCAATTGGCCATATACAAAAGGAGTTAAAAAGGTAACTCAAGAAAATAATACACTAAAAATTAGAATTGAACAAATGGAAGTAAATAACTCAGTAAGACTTCAAGCATCAATCAAACAAAACCAAAACAAAAAGAAAAAAGAAGAAAATATAAAACACCTCCTAGGAAAAACAACTGACCTGGGAAATAGATCTAGGAGAGAAAAATCTAAAGATAATGGGACTTCTTGAAAGCCATGATGAAAAAAAGAGACTAGATATTATCCTTCAGGAAATCATAAAAGAAAACTGCCCTGATGTCCTAGACAGAAGGTAAAATAGCTATTGAAAGAATTCATCCATCACCACCTGAAAGAAACCCCAAAATGAAAACTCCAAGGAATATTGTAGTTGAATTTTGGAACTATCAGACCAAGGAAAAAATATTGCAAGCAGCCAGAACAAAACAATTTAAATACTGAAGTGCCACAATCAGCATTACCCAGGATCTAGCATCTTCCACCTTAAAAGACTAAAGGGCCTGGAACCTGATATTCCAAAAGGCAAAGGAACTTGAACTGCAGCCAAGAATCAACTATGCAGCAAAAGTGAGCATTATTTTTCAGGGAAGAAGATGAATATTCGATGCTACAGGTGAATTTCACTTATTTCTGATGAAAGATGAGAGCTGAACAAAAAATTTGATCTCCAAATACAGAACTCAAGAAAGGCATAAAAATATAAAAAGGAAAGAACTCTTAAGAATTATATTTCTGTTATGGGTATACTAAGAGAATGCAATTATAATTTGATTTTATTATGGTAATATGAAAACGAAACTAGAGGGCGAAAGGAGATTATACTGGAAAAAGAGGGAAAACAAGGGAAATTACATCTCATGAAGAGGCAAAGAAGATCTATTATAATTGAGGGAAAGAAGAGAAGGGGGATGAAGATTTTATGAATCTTACTCTCATCAGATTTGGCTCAAAGAGAGACTATCAGATATATTTGGCTTCACAGAGAAACTTGTCTCACCTTAAAGGAAAGTGGCAGGGGAAAGGGGAAAATATAAGAAAAGGATAATAGAAGGGGAAACAGTAGTAGTAGGGGAAAGATATAAGAAAGGAGGAAGGGCTCTAAAGGGGGAGGGCTATTTAAGGGAGGTGGTGGTCAGAAGCAAATTACTGGGGAGGAGGGAAAGGGGGAAAGGAAAGAGAAAAGAATAATTTAAGGTAAATAAAATGGCAGGAAATACAGAATTAGTTATTTTAACTGTGAATGGGATGAAATCTTCCATAAAATAGAAGCCGAGAAAAGACTGGATTAAAAGCAAGAATCCTACAATATGTTGTTTACAAGAAACACATTCAAACAACAGTGATACATACAGAGTAAAGATAAAAGGCTAGAACAGAATTTATTATGCTTCAGGTGAAATACAAAAAGCAGGGTTAGCCATCCTGATCTCAGATCAAGCAAAAGAAAAAAAAATAGATCTAATTATAAGAGACAAGGAAAGAAACTACATCTTGTTAAAGGGTACCGTAGATAACAAAGTATTATCAATATTAAACATATATGCACCAAGTGGTATAGCATCTAAATTCCTAGAGAAGTCAAGAAAGCTTCAAGAAGAAATAGACAGCAAAACTATACTAGGGGGGAATCTCAATCTTGCTCTCTTAGAACTAGATAAATCAAACCACAAAATAAATAAGAAAGAAGTTAAGGAGATAAACAAAATGTTAGAAAAGTTAGGTATGATAGATCTTTGGAGAAAATTGAATGGGGACAAAAAGAAAATTACTTTTTTCTTGGTGGTTCATGGAACTTATACAAAAATTGACTATGTGTTAGGGCATAAAAACCTCAAAATCAAATGTAGAAAGGCAGAGATAGTAAATACACTTTTTTCAGATCATGATGCAATAAAAATCACATGCAATAAAAGACCAGGGGAAAATAGAATAAAAATTAATTCAAAATTAAATAATCTAATCCTAAAGAATGAAAGAGTAAAACAACATATCACAGACAAAATCAATAACTTCATCCAAGAGAATGACAATAGTGAGACAACATACCAAAATTTGTGGGATGCAGCCAAAGCTGTTGTTAGGGGCAATTTTATATCTCTAGATGCTTACTTGCATAAAACAGAGAAAGAGAAGAGCAATGAATTAGGTTTCAACTAAAAAAAGAAAGAAAAAGAACAAATTAAAAACCCTCCAATAATAAATTTGAAAATCTGAAAATAAAAGGGAAGATTGATAAAATTGTAAATAAGATAACTATTGAATTAATAAATAAAACAGAGTTGGTTTTATGAAAAAAAAAAAAAACAAAAAAGTTGAACCTTTAGTTAATTTGATTACAAAAAGGAAAGAGAAAAATCAAATTGATAGTCTCAAAAATGAAAAGAGGGAACTTTCCACCAACGAAGAAGAAATTAGAGCAATAATTAGGAGTTATTTTTCCCAACTTTATGTCAATAAATCTGATAATCTAAGTGAAATGGAGGAATATCTACAAAAATATAGATTGCGAAGGTTAATAGAAGAGGAAATAAATTACTTAAACAGTCCTATTTTAGAAAAAGAAATAGAACAAGCTATTAATCAATTCCCTAACAAAAGATCTCCAGGGCCAAATGACTTTACATGTAAATTCTGCCAAACACTTAAAGAACAATTGATTCCAATACTATATAAAGTATTTGAAAATTAGGGTAAGAAAGAGTCCTACACCAAATTAATTTCTGACACAGGTACAGTGATGATACCTAAACCAACTGGGGTGAAAAAAGAGAAAGAAAATTATAGGCCAATTTCCCTAATGAATATTGATATAAAAATCTTAAATAAAATATTAGCAAAGAGAGTATAGAAAGTCATCCCCAGGATAATACACCATGACTAAGTTGGATTTATATCAAGAATGCAGGACTGGTTCAATATTAGGAAAACTATTAGTATATTTAACTATATCAATAACAAAATTAACAAAAATCATATGAATATCTCAATAGATGCAAAAAAAAAAGTATTTGATAAAATGCAGCACCCATTCCTATTAAAAACATTAGCGAGTACAGGAATAAATGGAGTTTTCCTTAAAATGATCAGTAGCATCTATTTAAAACACTCAGCAAGCATCATATGTAATGGGGACAAACTAGAAGCATTCCCAATAAAATCGGGGTGAAACAAAGTTGCCCACTATCACCATTCCTATTCAATATCATATTAGGAATGTTAGCTTTGGCAATAAGAGAAGAAAAAGAGATAAAAGGAATTGACATAGGTAATGAGGAAACCAAATTATCACTCTTTGCAGTTCATATGATGGTATTCTTAAAGAACTCCAGAGAATTAACTAAAAAACTAGAAACAATCCACAACTTTAGCAAAGTTTCAGGATACAAAATAAATTCCAAAAAATTCATCAGCATTTTTATATATTACCAACAAATCCAGTAGGCAAGAGATAGAAAAAGAAATTCCACACAAAATAACTGTTGATGGTATGAAATATTTGCTAATCTATCAACCAAAGGAAAGTCATGAACTATATATGAACACAACTATGTTCACTTTCCACACAAATAAAGTCAGATCTAAACAACTGGAAAAATATCAAGTGATCATGGGTAGGATGACCAAATATATAAAAATTACAATACTATCCGAAATTAATTTACTTATTTAGTGCTATACCAATCAAACTACCAAGAAATTATTTAACAGATCTAGAAAAAATAATAAAAAAGTTCCTCTGAAAGAAGAAAAGGTCAAGAATTTCAAGGGAATTAATGGAAAAAATTCCAATTAAGGTAGCCTAGCTGTGCCAGACCTAAAACAATATTATAAAGCAGCAGTCACCAAAACCATTTGGTATTGGCTAAGAAATAGACTAGTTGATCAGTGGAATAGGTTAGGTTCACAGGACAATAGTCAATAACTATAGCAATCTAGTGTTTGACACACCCAAAGACCCAGCTTTTGGTATATGAACTCACTATCTGACAAAAAACTGCTGGGAAAACTGGAAACTAGTATGGAAGAAACTAGTCATTGACCCATACCTAACACCATATATAACAAGATAACGTCAAAATGGATTCATGATTTAAACATAAAGAGTGATATTATAAGCAAATTAGAAGAACATACAATAGATTTCCTCTCAGATGTGTGGAGGAAGAAGGAATCTGTGACCAAAGAAGTACTAGAGATCATTACTGATCACAAAATTGATCATTTTGATTATATTAAGTTAAAAAGTTTTTCCACGAACAAAACTATGTATTAGAATACAATACTGGAAGGGAAGCAGTAAACTGGGGAAACATTTTTACATTCAAAGGTTCGGATAAAGACCTCATTTCCAAAATACATAGAGAAATGACTCAGGTTTATAAGAAATCAAGCCATTCTCCAAGTGATAAATGGTCAAAGCATATGAACAATTTTCAGATGAAGAAATTACAACCATTTCTAGTCATATGAAAAGGTGCTCTAAATTACTATTGATTATAGAAATGTATATTAAGATAACTCTGAGGTACTAGTATATACCTTTCAGGTTGGCTAAGATGACAGTAAAAGATAATTACTTAGTGGAGAGGATGTGGGAAAACTGGGACACTAATACACTGTTGGTGGAACTGATCCAACCATTCTGGAGAGCAATTTGGAACTATGCTCAAAAAGGTATCAAACTTGGCACACCTTTTGACCCAGCATTGTTTCTACTAGGCTTGTATCCCAAAGAGATCTTAAAGAAGGGAAAGGAACTCACATGTGCAAAAATGTTTGTAGCAGCCCTTTTTGTACTGGCTAGAAACTGGAAACTGAGTAGATGCCCATCAGCTGGGGAATGGCTGAATAAGTTATGGTATAAGAATGTTGTGGAATATTATTTTTCTATAAGAAATGATCAGGAGGATGATTTCAGAGAGGCCTGGAGAGACTTACATGAACTGATGCCGAGTGAAGTAAGCAGAACCCAGAGATCATTGTACACAGCAACAACAAGACTATACGATGATCAATTCTGATGGATGTAGTTTTTTTCAACCATGAGATGATTCAGGTCAGTTCCAATGATCTAGTGATGAAGAGAGACATCTGCAACCAAAGCAAGAACTGTGGGGATTGAGTGTGGACCACAACATAGCATTTCACTCTTTTTGTTATTGTTCACTTGCATTTTGTTTTCTTACTCATTGTTTTCCATTTTTGATCTGATTTTTCTTGTGCAGCAAGAGAATTGTATAAATATTTTCCATATATTGGATTTAACATATATTTTAACATGTATAACATATATTAGATTACTTGCCATCTAAGGTAGGGGGTGGAGGAAAGGAGGTAAAAATTTGGAACACAAGAGAATATCTATAACAAACTGGATTAAATAAATATAAATGCACATTTAAAAAAAACAAGAAATGCATTTTACCATTATTTAAAAGATGTCTAAAATATCTTCTTACCAAAATAAGGAGAAAAGGTAATGAGAAGGAACTGAAATAGGATCTGTTCATTGGTACAGAACATGGAAAGCATAGCAACGAGAAACACAAAAATCCATCAACAGAACTGACAGGAACGGAGACTGAAAAGATCTGTTCTTTCCACCCACCTTCATAGAAATGCCAAAGTTTTAATTAGTGATGGTGACTTTCCTGTATGTATGTCAGATAGTTACCAAATGGCTCCAGTTAATGCCAAGATCAGCTCACTAAGTATCATGTTACTTGTGTTTCAGATTGTGGCTACTGCTTCTTTCCAAGGCTACTATGGCAAATCACAAGGCAGATGTTGGCAGATCAAAATGAAGTGGATGCTTCTTTAAAAAAAAAAAAAAAAGTAGATGTGGTGAGCTATATCTAGAGTGTAGTCAGTAACCACAGAAATATGCACAATGGACTATTAAGCAGATGTGTACAAGCCACCCCTTTGTCCTTCTCTCACGTCAGATAATCTGCTCTGCTTTAAGAATAGTGAGAAATGGACTTTGAAGGCTGCTAGCTTGAAGAAAGATCAAGAGTTTGCTCTACTTTGTGTTTCTGAGAGTAAACTGGGAGAATGCCTAAACATTCCTTAAGGTTTATAACACACTGTCTTCTCCCCAACCTATAGTGGTAAGCAGTACACATTTTATTATCTATATTTTGTTGATGAGACTCCTGAAATTCAGACATGTTTAGTGACTGGTTCAGTTACTAAATAATAGAAAATGCATTCAAAGCCTAGAGTTCAGACTCCAAGCCCAATGCTCTTTAATTATGTATATGTGCTTTATGATATATGTATATGCATAGATATTAATCTGTATTAATAAATATCACTATTTTCACTTATGAAGATAGAAAATACACATAAACATATAGAGTAGATTGGTCTCTCTCATAAGCTACTTTTTGGTTTTCTATATTGATTAAACTATCCTATGAACGAGGTGACTTCTACAGACTGCCCAGAGATGTACAACATCTGGATAAGTAGTTAGAACTGCTTGGTAGAACTATCTTTTGAGAGCCTGAGACCTCAGCCATTTTTCTATGTGTTCTATGTAGAATATTACCAAATATTAAACTTGGATTAATTTGCCTCTGAAAAAGAAATATATTAAGCATATGGAAAAATGAGGAGATTATAACCTCTCCTCAGGTGGAAATAGTCATGGGTTTCATCCTCCTGAGAGGATTTGTTATTGTTCCTGTTGGTGAGCTATTTTGACATCAATGAGAAATCAAGCAGGAAAGGTGATGGCGATCTGGAAAGTGGAAGAAATGAAATGTCCCAATTAATGTGACAAGCTTAAGCCATCAGCCATCCCAGTAGAATATTTCAGAAAGGCAGCACAATCCTCCCCCCCACCCTGAAAAATAGGGTATGTCTGTTACATTTGAGCTGTGGTGACACAATCTAATTATAGTGCAGTTAATTTCTAATTAGTACTTTTATTAATGATAACAATGTTGATGATAATACATGCATATATGGCAGTTTTGGGCTTACAAATCCCTTTCCACAATAACTTTGTAATATATATTTATATATATATATATATCATAAGTATTATTCTCCCTATTTTTCAAATGGGGAGTTAGAATTGAACCTCTAAGAAGTCAGGCCATTTTCCCAGTCATTGGACTCCCAAAGCTTTTGGCTTGGGAATCAAATTCAGGTCTTTTTATTCTTAGTTCTGGGTACTTACCTCCCTATATAACAGTGCTTCTAAGCCTCTAACTTATGGATTGTCAAAACTCAATCTTTTAGTTTGCAGAAGTCATTTAAAAGTAAAAAGGTCAACAGGGGAAGCAGCAGACAACAATGAATAGGTGATGGTTTATAGTGAGATTTCCATTACCTGTCTCTCATTTCTATGGGTAACTGACATTTAATTCAAGAAGACAGAAAGTACTTCATACCATTACAATTTCCAAATTCTGAGAATCTTTGTTTCTTCAATCTTTCCATTTCATTATCATTGAAAAATAAAGAATACTGTACAGGGGACATATTTAGAGCAATATGAAACATACTGAGGCAGCCTCCTATAGATACTAGAGATTATTTCCATAATAATGAAAATAATTCCAGCTGGAAATCTGTATTACGGAAACGGTTTGCTTACATGCCATTGGAATAAAAATACTACAAAATTAAGTAATGAGATTATCATTCTTAATTTAGTTTTAATGCAGAGGATTTTAATATGCGGTCCTCAATTAAAGAAACCTTTTCTGCCTGGTTGACAGCACTGGTTTATAACATCAACATTTACACAAACTGGGACACAAACTGTGTCCTTTTATGTTAGTCTTTGCTTGATCCTCTGTCATTATCACTGAATTATAAATGGAATTTTTCTGACAAGACCCAACACTCTATGGCTTGGTAATACAACCATCTTCAGGTCCTGTCAAAAAACTTTTCATCACATCAATTATCAGTCAATTGATTCAAGTGGCAAAGGATTAGTCTGCTTATTTTGGACAGCTGAACAACCCAACTGGATTGGCCACTGCTCTGTCCAATGGATAGCTTGTGGTCAACTTTCTGACAATCTCCTAATTGGATTGTTACATATCTTTTATTGAATAAATGACACAGATCATTTGTGCCACAGACAACACCACTGTAAATTTTTCTTACGTAAAGTTAAGCTTTTTCAAAGTGGTGTTAAATTGTTCTGGGCTAGTTTTTAGATAGGGGATCCCCTTTTGAAAGGGGACAATAAAAATTGTTGGAAAATATGACAGCATCAAAAAATGAAAGAGGCAAAAAATGTAGGTAACAGAGGTCCTACTGAAGAAGAGATTTAGGAGGTACAGGAGAAGGGGATCACCAAATAATATAACAGAAAATATAACTGGCAACATCTAAAATAACAAGAAATGAGTGGTTACAATTTAAGAGTGCTTTCAGAATCAACTATCTGTGTCCAGTTAAATCACTGACTTGATACAGAAAAGTCAAAAATCAATAAAAGATTAGGAAAGAAGTAAAAATCAGAAGTTATACCACACAATTAAAACAGTTCCAACCAGACCTATTTAGATAACTGATGAAGAGAGACAGGAACAGACATCAACATAGACTGTCACTATTTGCTTTGGAAGTTTAAATGATGTAAATCAATTGCTAAAATGAGGAAACACTCCAAAATCTAGAAATAACATTATCTAGTAAGCAGCTGATTTCTTCGCAAGGTACATAGAGATAGAAACCAAGGACAACAATAGCTTTTATTATAAAAATATTTACAAAACATTATGAAAGAAGGTGGTGAAAAATTATGGGCACTAACTTCTAGTAAAACAGAAGATGAAGAAAATCTATTTATGGCTAGCCTGTTGTGAGATCCAATTAAGACAGATGATCTCACAAGCTTTTGAGGATGAAATAGGAATACAATAAATACATGAAAAAATGGAAACCATCTGTCAAGATCTCTATTACAAGCTATTTTTTCCCATCAAAAACAGTGATAGTACCATATCTGTGCCCTGAAATCAGAGTCCCTGAATTTACTAAATGAAGAGGTAGAAAGAACACTAAAGAAAACAAAGACAGGAAAAAGAGTTATACTGTGTGTGTATATGTATATATGTATATATATATATATACACATATATAAAGAGAGAGAGGGAGAGAGAGAGAGAGAGAGAGAGAGAGAGAGAGAGAGAGAGAGAGAGAGAGAGAAGAGGTCTATCCTGAAGGGTTAGGAATGACCTGCAAGACATCTTCAAGAGAGGAATGTAGTCGATGAATACCAAAGAAATTTGAGATCTCTTCTAGCTTTAAATCTACACCACCACGACTATAGTATGAAAGGACTGAAATCTTAGTTATAGATCATCTAGTTTCCCCCCACTCATATTACAGACATGACAATAAAGATATTATTGATATAAAGACAGGGAAGGGGCTTACATCTTCGTCACACCAATTAATCACTTCAAGTCACAAAGGCGGTTAATTTTACTGACAAAGAAAGGACTAGGAAAGTTATATGTTGACTTAAGAGCCTAGAGGTACCTAAGTGGTAGAGCTTGACTATGGCCCCAGGTCCTCTGTACCCAAATCCAGAGCTCTTCCCCTGCACCATGGCACCTATGTGTGTTTTGAAAAGTGCTTTCACATGCATTATATCATTTAATTCTGAGGAAAATCCTATAAGGAACAAGGCAAAGTCATTACTATCCCCATTAACAGATGTAAAAACAAATTCACACAGCCTTTTCCTTCCAAAATTAGATAATATTAGTCATAGGTACCACAGAAAGTCATCCTTGACCCTATATCTAAGTCTAAGACAAGGGCACATTTGGGAAGAGGAGAGACAAAGAGGGAGAAATGGAGACCAATGTATGGTTCGGCTCCAGGGAAGCAGTGTCCCCTGAGACACCCTAAGTTTTCTGAGATGCTGAAGGAATTGCTTCTGCTGGGGAAGTCTCCGGTGGGGCAAAGTGTTTCTTTTTCTTTTTGTATTTGATTGACTGATTTAATATTTTCCCAGTACATTTAAAACAATTATTTTTCAACATTTGTTAAAAATTTTTGATTTCTAGGTCCGTTCCCTTATTTTCACCCACAATTAAGAAACCACATGTGAAATAATGCAAAACACTTCAATAAAAGTCATGTTGTGAGAGAAAATACAGATTTCCTACTCTAAGGAAAATAAAAACCATCAAGAAATCAAGAAAAATAACATTTGAGAGAGAGAGAAAGACAGACAGACAGACAGACAGACAGAGACATTGAATACTTCAATTTGTATGTAGACACAATCAGTTCTTCTCTGGGTATTGATAGGATTTTTCACCATAAGCCCTTCAGAATAGTGTGATCACTGTACTGCTGAGAAGAGCGAAGTCATTCACAGCTGGTCATCCCAGAACATTGCTATTGCTTTGTAGATAGTACATTTCACTTTGCTTGAGTTCATGGAATATCATCCATGTTTTTTTTTATCCCCAAGAGCATTCTGCTCATTGCTTCCCACAGAGCAACAATATTTCATGACAATCATATACCATAATTTATTCAGCCACTCCCCAATTGATGGGCAGCCCTCAATTTCCACTTTTTTGTCCTGAGAAAAGAGCTGGTACAAAGAGTTCTGTATATATAGGGAACAATGTATTTCTAAGGACAAAGTCATCACTGTGAGAAGGTGAGGGCTAGGTAAAAAGGAACTCACTGGGTGAGGCTACTGGGGATGAGAAAGGATTTTAAACCTGCCTCAAGGTGCCTTAGTGAAAACCTCTAAATTTAGCAGACCAGCATAAAGTCCTGATTGCTATGCCTTAGTTCTGGATCTGTGTATTAACACTTAACACTGAGCTTTCTTTAGTTTCAAAGTATATGTATATATTACTATTGCTATTATTTAAATATATACAAATGCTACTGCGATCAGTAAAAGGCAAGTGTATTTAAAAGCTTTATGGTATTCAGAGTGTTCTTCTGTCCTTAGTATTTTCTCTATTATCTGATACTACTCATAAAAATAATATGAAGTTGAAAACTTTGTTGGGAAAATTTTCTGCATTAAAATGTGCCCGACTACTCAAACTAGCTAGGAATCACAGGTCTTAGTCCAAAAACCTCACATTGTAAGTGAGGGCAGCAGGGCACAGATTGGTTATGGCTGAAGACTCTTCTGGTTGCCCTTCAGCTATGACAATCTGTGATTCAGTAATATTATCATGGGGCTTAGTTTTCCACAAGTACGGTCCCTGATCTGAGTACAAATTCTGATATGATTTATGAAAAAGAACAGGATATCAAAAGGCTTAGTGGGACCTGGTTTTCAGGAACAGCTTTTTTTTTTTAAACTGACTGTTCAGAATATTTCCATACTCATGAATGGTTGGGAGAGGGAGTTAGCTTTTCTTTCTGAAGGCCAAGCACACAAAGTCACACACAAAGTCCTATTGTTTCGATTCATTCTTGAATCTTCCGAGGATTATAGAAGTAAAATCATCAAGCTATTTATTAAGAGGCGTACGTGTTCAAGGTCTTGAAATGACATTACAAATTCAGTCATGCCTGTCGTGATATTAAAATTCATCCCTAAACATTGAAATCTACATGAAGGATGTACCTAGTGAGATGCATATTCTCTAGTTTATGGCTTTTATGACTTGAAATTGTATTATGCACTTTTTCCATGAAAACCCTTTGCTTCTCAGATTACCCTTCATTTTCCTGCCCTTAAGTGGGTCCGTTTGCTCTAGTTCATACAATCTGTTCCATATAATGCAATATAAACAGGAGAAGAGGAGTTCTACTCACCAATTCATTTTAATACAGGTACTCATCAAGAACGAGGGTCCAAAGAGTACTCTTGTTTCATAAATGTCCACTCGCAGCAATTTCTGGCTGTGATTTAGCAGCCCTGGCTTCTTGAGCTGAACTCTGTGTAACCATTCTGAACTTAGTGACTTTGCATAGCACACCTAGCTACCCTAGCAGCTTCATCTGCAAGGTAAGCAAATCCTGATATGAGCTCAGAGCCATAAAAAAGGCAGAGGAGATAATAGCAAACATAAATTATTAATTGGAAAAGAGATAGGAAAGGGCAGGCAAGATGGGTTGATAATACAAGAGCTATTCTGACCCAAAGCAAACATAAGAATCCATTTAAAAGGACACAGTTATGAAATAGCTATGAATATCAAGTTATAAAATAGTTCTTATCGGGACATATCTGTGATAATAAACACTACATTGAATTCCTAGGAGACATCAGAGCATGACATATAACAAATGTTGGGCTTGGAGCCAGGAAGAGCTGAGTTCCAATCCTGCCTCTGCCATGCCTTATGTATGTCACCCCCTTATGATTTCCATGCTATGTTGTGGACATGATTGTAATTTCCTTGCATTGACAGAGATAGTTCCCTCTTTTTTTGCCCTTCTTCCCTATGTTGACCAAATCATAGCTCATTGGCATGGGAAAGGGGAAGAACATGGGCTCTAGGGACAAATTATTTGGGTTCAATCTCAGAGTCTTATCACTGTAACCTTGGCTAATTTACTTGAATTTTCTGAACTTTAGTCTTCTCACCTCTAAAAAAGGATGTTAGATTAAACATATTATACAACATATGGGTAATACAGCTCACTGGTTCAAAAACTAGGCATGGAATCAGGGAGACCTGGGTTCAAAAATCATCTCTGATCCTAGATGAGTAACCGTGGGTAAATCATTTTGCCTCTATGTCCCTTAAGTATATCCCTAAGATTTACCTAAGTTTCCTTTCCTATAAAATGAGAAAATAGGACATATGACTTTTAAGATCCTTTCTAATTTGCAATGAAAAAACCTGATAATAATGATAATAAGTTTTAATCAGAGTTGATGTGGGAAATTCCCACTGCAGGAGTTGACCCTATATTCATATAAACTCCTTAAAAACAAAGGGCTTATCTAGATATAACATGTATAGTCCTTTTTCCTGAAAAAAAAATAATGTGAAACTAAAATACATAAACACTGAGATAGCCTACACATGTATAATATGTAATCACCTACATAACTCATGTGTAGACATCTAGAGAAATATGTAAGAGAAAACTGGAGAAAAAACTCACAAGAACTGACATATATTATGTAGAAAAATATTTTGATCAACACATGTCTTTTTTCTCTTTTTTGAAAATCATCATAATGAATGAAAAATTCCAAAAGTAAAACACTGTATTGGGGACAAGACCATATTATCAGGGTGGGTTCAGATGAAGGGTGCATAACAGCAAAAAAAAAATGGACATTTTTCTTTGGCAATATTGGTGACAAGGCCACCTTCACAGGACTGATCTAGGGAAAATCCCTCCAAATGGACATAACCGAAAAAGCGAAAGACATTTTGTAGAACATCTTTCACAAATGAAAAGTGTCCCATGTAAAAATAACAAGTGCATGTCAATGAAAGCTATTCTACAGGGTTTCTTCCCAAATGGGATTCAAACTTGAAGTAACCTGTTGTGGAGTAGGAGAATGACATAGTGGAGAGAGTATTGGACTTGGATTTGAATTCTACCATGGAAACTTAAGAGCAGTATGACTTTTGGTAAGTCTCTGATTCTCAGTGTCCACAATTTTGAAAAGGAAATAACATCAGAACCTACTTCACAGCTCTGTAGGGACTAAGAAAATCATACTTGTAGCCTAGAAGAAAAAAGTTTTGGGGGAAACCAACAGTAATCCTCAAGAAGAGTGTGAATAAGTCATTTAGAAGGAGGAGGTTCATTTCCTTCAGAAAGCTCCCTCCGTTTGTGTATTCCCTACCATATGAACCACATCCTGGACAACTCCTCCATCTCTGTCCCACAAATCATATTTTTCACCTGGAGAATTGTACTTTCAAAAGGGAGGTGGATAGCTAATGAATTTCAGAGGTAGGCAGGTTAAAGAATTGTTTCATGTATACTGATGAATCAGAGATTTTAGAGATACTTGAATTTCCAAGATAATTTTCATATACATATAGATGACCCTCTTCAGATTGGACTCACCAGAATTCTATCACCAAGTCTTTGTGTACAATCAGTTACAAAAGCCTCAGTGGATACCAGCTGTCATCAAGATCAATTCCAACATCATCAATCATCATCCAGTAAGAGCTTGATTAATGAGAATACTCAGGGAATTTTGATTAATGGCACCTTCTGATTAACTGAAGGTTAAATTCAGACCTATGATTTCAGTGGGGTGCGGAATTCTTGATGTAGAAATCCCCTTCACTATGTAGGTCAGAATATTATCTATAACTCATAATCTTAGAGATTTGCCAGAAGCGCTGAGAGTTTAAAGCAACACAGTTAATGTATCTTATGGGGAGGATTTGAATCTAGAGCTTCCTAAATGCCAAGCCTGGCTTTCATTCTCTATCCCCTCACCTCCACAATGGCTCAAATAAGTTAGGATGGAACAAGTATAATTGCATTGAATTTCATTTCCATGCCATCCTTACTTCTAAATGTATGCTAATTTTGACTTTTGCTCTAACCAGTGCATAAGGTTAAAGAATAAATAAAAAATAAAATCTGATTTCAGAATGATATCTGTGTGTGTTTCCTTTCTGCTAAGATATAGTAAATTTCAATTTGTGACATTGATCAGTGTCATATCCAGAAGCTTTCAACTTATATTCTTGAAATATGTGTGTGTATATATGTATAGACATATATGTATATGAATAGTGAGTAAGCATGAGAATTATTACTCTAAAATGCTTTATCCTTTTTTTCTTTCTTAATCAGAAGCCAAATTTTAAACATTTTTTATCATCTTCTCAAATGTCCATCTTCACACTAAAATCAGTGAGAGGAACACCAATAGTAATCCTTAAGAATAGTGTGAATAAGTCATTTAGAAGTGCATTGGTCTGTCAGAAACTAGCCAGGTCCTTCTTCACAGAATTTCCTTACTGCTTCATGGTCTACTAAAGATCCTCAATAAGACGCAGCTACCTTCACAGCAGCTCCCTTGTCTGTGTCGACCATAAGCTGGGCAAGGGAAGATGACTAAAGGCTACTTACTGTGTATTTTACTTACTTCCTAGTTTGTAATGGTAAAACTTTTACTCGGTGGTTAACGTTCTGAACGTAGTGTAACTTGATGCTACACTTATTGGGGTTACACGAAAATCTGCCAAAGCTCATGTTACCCTGGCAAACCCTTTGAGGAAACCCACCATTTAAAATGTGGTTTCTGGCCTGGAGAGACTGACACGAACTGATGCTGAGTGAAATGAGAAGGACCAGGAGATCATTATATACTTCAACAACAATACTATATGATGACCAGTTCTGATGGACCTGGCCATCCTCAGCAACGAGATCAACCAAATCATTTCCAATGGAGCAGTAATGAACTGAACCAGCTATGCCCAGAGAAAGAACTCTGGGAGATAACTAAAAACCATTACATTGAATTCCCAATCCCTATATTTATGCCCACCTGCATTTTTGATTTCCTTCACAAGCTAATTGTACAATATTTCAGAGTCTGATTCTTTTTGTACAGCAAAATAACGTTTTGGTCATGTATACTTATTGTGTATCTAATTTATATTTTAATATATTTAACATCTACTGGTCATCCTGCCATCTGGGGGAGGGGGTGGGGGGGATAAGAGGTAAAAAATTGGAACAAGAGGTTTGGCAATTGTTAATGCTGTAAAGTTACCCATGCATATATCCTGTAAATAAAAGGCTATTAAATAAAAAAAAAATGTGGTTTCTGAGTAGAACTGTGTGGAAGAATCTAGGCAACAGTGAGCCAATGTGGAAAAGGGTATGTGAAAAGGATCCAATCAAGTGAAAGAGACAACCAAGGATATAGGAGCTGAGAAAAAGGCATAATTAACATGAATTGAAATAGACAAGGAAAGCAAGATAGCCATGTAGCTGAGCTAGAGTTTATAGGATGGACAATTTTAAGACAAGCATAAAGGTGGGAGAATCTTTCCTTGTCTTTGTTAAGTAAGAGAAAAGAAGAGGAACAAAAAATAGATAGGATGACAGCTTGATATCGAGAAAACCACAGTCACAGACAACAAAGAGCAAGTGGCTCAAATCTTATTTTGCTTCTGTTTTCTCTGACAAGGAGAAGCAAATTGGGACTGGAAATGGAAAAAATGGTCTATGAGGAGTCGGTACTAAAACAAGTTGGAATATATTAAGGCAATTATCTGCCTTGAAGTGTTTAAGAACATGGCCTAGAGAAATGACATGGCAGGGTGCTGAAAGAATAGGCAGATGTGAGCACTGTGATATTGTTAACAATATTTTAAAGCCTGAGACCAGGAGATGGTGAGTTCCTTGAGAGCAGAGATTGTCCCTCCCTTCTATCTCTATCACTAGCACTTAGCACAATACTTTGTGGAAAAATCAATATAAAAGATGAAAATGGAAGAAAATACAATCTGACAGGAGAAGCAATGTTGCGCAACCATACTGTTCCCTCTCTGCAAATAAGGGAGGGTAGTACATTTTCTCATTTCTTCTTCAGGGACAACTTTAGACAGCATAATTATACAGAGATCTATCTTTTTAAAAAGTTATAATTGTACCATCAGTTTACATTGCTGTAATCATTGTAAATATTGTTTTTTTCTCATTCTGTTTACTTCATTCTGATGTAAAACTTTTCATTACAATATATGAAAAGAACCTATGGCAAAACATTCAAAAATTATTTACTATGACTAAGTCAAATTTATACCAGGAATGCAAAGATGGTTCAACATCAAGAAAACGATTGTGATTTCTACCACATGGTCAATTATGCCACTCATTTCACTACACACTGATAGCCTAACAATGCAGAAGTCCTGTAACCAACTAGTGGCCTAAGATTAGGAAATCCTCAGGTCCTATGCAGGGACACAGTAAGGCAGGTGGCTTCTCCCACAGCTTAGCAACTAATTCCATCCTTTGCATTATCTGAAAAATGGTTTTCCACAATTGTAAAAGCTTTGTTTTTTTCCCTTTGTTCCCTGCCTATGAATGGGGGACTCTTTTCTCATAAATCTGACCACTTACATTCTAAAATTTCCCCTTATCTCCCTTGAACGAACCTCTTCTTTCTCTAGCCTTCTGGCTCCTGATGAATGGCTTACTTCTAATCCTAAAATGCTATAGAATGGTGCTGACTGACTGCATACTCTAATTTGGCCTGAAAAGTTATGAAAAACAAATCCAAACCCCACAAAACAGAATTTTCCATCAATGAGAGCAGATTCTTTTGTATACTAATATATCTCTTCTTTAATTTTGGCCCTTTTTCTTGGACCTACAGTCAATCCATCTCCTATTAATAGGGACATATCCCATAAGAGTTCAAGAGAATTCCTTAACAATTACATAAACAACAAAAACCAGATGATACATCAACAAGTGCAGAGGGAAAAAACTTTTGATAAAAACAGTACTTATTTAAATTAAAAATGCTAAAAAGGAAAAGTCCTTTAAAGACTGAAAGCATATGCTGAAAATTTAAAACTAGCATTTTCTTGCATTGAAAAAACAGTGAAGGCTTTCCCAATAGAGTCAGGCATAAACTGGGGTGGCTAGCTGTCCCTATCCTGCTTTGCAAAGAAAGTTGGGGAGAAAGAGACAGAGAAGAAGAAAGAGACAGACAGACAGACAGACACAGAGACAGAGATGGAGGTGGAGACACGGACGGAGAGAGAGAGAGAGAAATAAAAATATTAGCTACAACAGGAACATAAGCATACCCAAAGTTATAAACATTACTAAAGAGGAGACAAAATGATCCTTGTTTGCAGACAAGAGGATGATGCTTTGAAAACCTCAGAAAATCATCAAAGAAACCATTGGATACTATTAATACCTTCAATAAAATAGCAGATTCCCAATGGAGGTCTTTAGACAGAGGCTGGATAATCAGTTGCTGAGTATGATAAAGAAAAAATACCTTTTCAGGTTAGATTTACAATTTAACTGGATGGCTGCTAAGATCTTTTCCAACTTTAAAATTCCATAAATCTGCAAAAAAGTCAACACAAACAAACAAACAAAAATAAATCAGCATTTCTCTATTCTAACAAAAGCCAGGTAGAAAAATGTCTAAATATGTGCCCAAGTCACTGATAAAAGTGTGATGAAAAACAAGAACCCTCTAAACAGAACTCAGAAAATTCTTCTCTTTATTAGAAATGTTGTAGTTAATTGAGAATCTATTGTATAGAAACTTCCTACCTATCTCAAAGGTTCATGTCAATTTAACAAATTGTCATACTCACAATGTCACTAGCACAATTGAACTACCCACTCACTAGGCATTGAATCAATACTGAATTGAAATGAGTACAAGGGAAATTTTGGGTTCTTGAACATGATTATTTAAAAGAAGTCATAATCTTTCTGGGGAGACGGAGCATGTATGAAGCAGTAAGTTTGGGATTGTAGGGCAAAGTTCTGGGAAGACATAGTTGAGAGCTCAAAGTTGGTCAGATATGGACAGGTTGTTGTCTAAAATTTCCATATAGATGAGATGAAAGACTTAATGGAACAGTGTGAGCACTAGAAAAAAACTGGGCCATACTCTGTCATTTCCAATGCTACCTAATACTAAAATTTACTGATCAGAACACAGTTACTGCACAAAATATCAGTAAGATAGTCTAGGAACTTCACTGATAAGTCTAGCTAAGATTAAAATAAAAATGGGAGAAATAAAACTCAATTATGAGTGTGGACTTCAACAACAGAAAAAATATTTTTATTCCATCTTTCTTGAAAAGTGAGCTGATACAGCTATGTAATTAAAGTGAGGCGACAACAATCCAGTTGAACCTAAATATAAGGAGTTCCTTCCTCCTTCATACCAAAATCCAGGCTGAGGCCTTGGAAACTGTACCTTTATTTTTTTCCTTAGAAAGTATGAGTACATCACTGTAACCTTGCTGAGTACAATAAGTAGTCAAAATTCACAGCAGGCTTAATTTTATTCATTTATGTTGATGTGATTAAAACATTGCTTAATCCTAAAATGCAGTTACATAAATTAGATGTTAGCGTAAAACACTTACCAATTCAAAATATAAAGTCAGGGCGCTCTGAAAATTGATTTTTTGTAGTACAGTTATTATGAAAAAAACTGAATATGGGTAGATCTAGCCTGAGAAATGCAGTGAGATTTTTATTACAATGAGACAGAGATGGGCCCATATTGTAATCAGCTTAATGCTCTGGAACGGCTGTTGAAGAGAGAGATTTGATTTATCTTTACAGAAACATAAATTTTAAAAAGAAAACAGCATGGCACAAGCCAGTCCCTTGGTATGAATTCATTTCTCTCCCATCATACACCTCTCCACAGCAGTAAGGACTTGCATAACGGATAGACAGTTCTAATGTCATTCTGACCTTCACACTGCCTTTGTACTCACTCCCTCGTTGCTTGGGGCCCCCGCTTGGGTATTGCCTTGAAGTTCAGTTTCTGAGAATGCATCTTTGGTTGACCAAAGAGGGCAATTCAAGACCAGCCACAGCCAAAAAAAAAAAAAGTGTTTCATTTTGGCCACGTATTTAAATAGCATTTGAAAAAAAAAATCACAAAGGAATAGAAAGAGCAATGTATCTATATGGGAATATTGGTGATTTCTTCACAGCAAAATATTTGGCTCTGATTTAAGAAGGGAAGGTTTTCATTCATTTAATAAGCATTTAAGTGTCTGATATCGTCCAGTTACTGTGACAGGTACTAGTCATTAACCAGCAAAAACAAAACAGTCCTTACACCTCCGGGAACTTACATTCTGCTTGTGGAAATGACATACACATAGAAAATAGACATAAACCAGAGACAAAAAAAATTTAAAGGTGGGGTGGGGACAAGCAACTGAAGGCTTCAGGAAAGGCTTTATTTAAGGAGATGGAATTATAGATAAGCTTGACAGGAAGTTAAAGGTTCTAAGAGGTAATACTGAGGAAGAAGATTCACAACTGATTTATAAATAAGCCATCTTTAATATTTTAGAGAGAAAGGAAAATTAGGGAATCATATTACTCCATCTTACTAAAAAGACACCTGCCTCTTACAGTTAATGCCTCTAATTCCACAGCTTGGCCTGTCTGTTCATTTGCAGAGCTTCTCTTTCCTTTCCCCATTTTTCTTCTAGCTCTCTTTTAAGATTTTTTGTAATTTCTTCTAGGAGATCCTTGTGTTATAGAGACCAGTTTACATCCTTCTTTGGGCTTTTGTCTGGAGATTATCTCCTCCAGGTTGAAAACCTGCTCTCTTTCTGTATAGAAGCTGTTGATGGTTAGCTTTGGCTTGGCCTTCTTATTCATTTTTTAAAGTCCTTAGGGTCTGCCTTCAGGGCAAGGGAGTTACCAGCTTCCTCTGCAGAGCAGGGATAGACTGATGGACAGTAGCTGTCTTGCAAATGGGCTGTGAGTAACGGAGCTGTGGAAGTACCCTGGGAAGAGCCCCTCAGCAGAAGAAGGCCCCTCTGCCCTGGGGAGTGCAGTTGCCCTGCAGAAATTCTATTGCCCTGGGCAGAGCCCTCTTGCTATTCAGATTTGTGGCTGCCCTGGGCAGAGCCCCCCCACATTGTGTGGATCAGAGGCTGCCCCGAGCTAAGCCCCCCTGCCTTGTAGAAGTGTGACTGCCCAAGGCAAAAGCCCCAGGCTGCAGAATGGCCGCTGCATACCTGTGCTGTGGTCTGTGCTAAATCACTTCCCGTTTGGGCTGGGTGTAGCCAGATCCTATTAGATTCTGGTGTTTTTTGGTAGTACCTTTGGCTTTAACTTCTCTGCTGACCTACTGCTTTGCAATCAACGCAGAGCAACCAACCTGTGGTAGAGTCCTCCCTGCAAATTCTCCACCTGCAGAGACCTCCCCCACCCGTCCACTCAGTGTGCTAGCCTCCATGTTCTGCCTTCCTGCCTGTGCTGGGCAGGCTCCAGCTGATCAGGACAAACCTTTTCTGGCAATCTTTCAGATTATCTTCTGTTGGTAAGTTGTACTTTCAATATTCATGGATTTTACCAGTCAAGCGCTATTTTTGAGGCTGAATTTGGTAATTAGTAGTGAGGGTATGAGAGGAGCTTAGAATGCCACGTACATCTTCTCTGCCATCTTGGCTCCACCCCTCCCTATACATGGCTTTTCTTGACATCTACTCCGATCAGTTTTTTTTAGGGCAATCAAAATTCAACATTTTGTGTGACATGCATGTTCCATGCTTTGTTGTACCAGGAGATGCAGAAAGAAGGAAAGGGGAAAGAGTCAAGAAAGACCTGGCTTTGAAATCCACTCTTGACACACATTAGTTGTGTGACTCTGGGTAAGTAATTTTTCTCTGAGGGCCATTTCTTCATCCATAGATATAGTGGACTGGACAAGATGTCTTCTCAAATTCCTTCCAGCTCTAAAGCTAAGCTTCTCTCAAAATAGAGGCCTGGGCACTTAGACTTAAATCATACTACGAAGCCATCTGTCCCTTTCTTCCCAATACATTGGTACATGTCTTAATAAGAGATGAGAAATAAAGACGGCAGTCATAATCATATAAAGCAATTAGGGAAATAAACTTAAAACAAATTTGACTTGCATGAGCAGTACTCTAGTGATTTCATTAAAACATAAAATGTGTTCCCCAACAAACCAAAGCCAATCTTTTTTCACTGAAACACAGGCATCACTAATTGGAAATCAGCAGATTTTCAGTAGTCACCAAGGCCCACTCTAGACATTAAAAAAACCATTAGGGTTAGCATCAGAGCCTTTGTGATAATCACAAGGGACCGTTAAAAGGACTACTCCTTGAGAAATTAAAGCCACTCTGGGGAGGCTATTCTATAGGGTCTCTTGGACTGATTAAAATGCCCTCTGGAGAAAAGCTTCCAGGTGAGGTAAATGACCCCTTCTAGGGGAGCAAATAGGTACCTGTCTACTGAGGAACACTATCCACAAATCATGCTTTGCTTGTCCCAGAATGAGACTGAATCCAATAAATACAAGTATGCAGGGAAGGCTTCAGTATTCCATCTCACTCCACAGATACAGCTATGCCAGAAGATAAGTTAAAGGGAAAGTGGAGCACCTCTAATCTGCTCCTCCCCTTCCTCTTCCTCCTCTTTTACATTGGGGAATATGCTTGTCTAAGTCAGTATGAGTAAGGCTTATGACAATCTGGGGAGATAAGTCCAATGGATGGACAATAATGGACAAACAATCACCACACTGAGTATCTCCAAAGGAACATGATTGGGGTGGACATAAATATAGGACAGGTACTAGACTGATATTTGGTCTCATATCTGGCTAGACACAGACTTCTTTAGTCAATTCTATACCTACGCTCTAAGATGAACTACTCACTTCAAAGGATCAACGGATTTCAAGATGGAATGGGCAGAAACACAGAAAGTAAGCTTCAGAGAGAAGACTTTAACAGATGAAGATGGGGCTAAGGGTAGGAGTGAGGACAGAAAGAAGTTCTTTCTAGATGGACAGCATGAGGAAACATTGAGACAGAAGAAGTCAGTACAATAATGGGAGAATAGTCCCATTTAGCTGTACCACTGAACACAGAAAGATGAGTAGTGAAAAATAAGTAAAAAATGAAGAGGGATGGTCAAGGAGGTTAAATATCTGCATGAGGAATTTACAATTTATCCAGCAGACAATGAGTTGTATGTGTTATCAAGACATGCAAAAAGACAACTTGGAGAACTGCTTCTCTTTGCAGTAATTCAACAACTATTTTTTAGTACCCAAAGAACACTCTTCTTCATGGTACAGCCTTTGGCTCAGGCTCTTTTTTACATTGGAGGAATATCATTTTTGCGTTGTAATCCTGCCTCTGAAATTGTATTTTCCAATTAAAATTTCATCCTCAGTGGACAGAGTGCTGCATTGGAGTTTAGTAGCTTCTAAGTGCAAATTCTACCTTACAGACTTACTCATTTGTGGGACTCTGAGTAAGCCATGTAACTTCTCTGGAATTCACTTTTAACAACAACAATAATAATAACAGCACCCACACTGCAGGACTATTATGGAAACAAAAGGTAAGAGTAAGAGTCAACTGTGTGGCAAACCTTGGAGCAGAGGTGTCAAACTTGAATGCAAATCCACAGCAATACTGAATGCTAACTAACAAGATTGTAACTAGGAAACATTTAACAAAATAAAGATTCAAGAAGTCATCCATAATATTAACATGTGGTTTTCTAAGGCAATAGGGGGTTATTTCTAGATGAGTTCAACAGTGCTTCCTTAGAGCATTATTTAAGTAAGGAGGTAATCAGACTGAGACAAGACCTGTGATTTTGTTGGCACAAGGAATTCACAAGTTGGGAAGTTTCCTTTTTCAAAAAGATACATGTTCTCATTATAACTTTTCATAGAAAATTGTCTAAACTATAGGGTGGTACCAAACCATTGCTGCTTGGAAATGTTCAACAAAATAAATATAAATACAATAAAATGAAATAGAAATGTGTTTCTAATTTTCTGTATTTTCCCTTCTTTATATTTAACATGTCATTTTTTCAATTAGATGTAAAAAGAATTTCTAACATTCATTTTTTAAAATTCTGAATTCCAGATTCCGTCCCTCCTTCCCGCTCCTGCCCCTTCATTGAAAAGGCAAGTAATTTACTATGTTTTATAGATTCAGTCATAGAAAACATATTTCTAGATCAGTCATATTATAAAAGAGAACAAAAACAAAATAAAATAATAAAAGTTAACATAACATAAAAACTATGCTGCATTCAGACTCCATCACTTCTTTCTCTAGAATAGATAGTATTTTTCATCATGAATCATTCAGAATTATATTGGATCATCATATTCCTGAGAAAAGCAAGTGAGCATTCTGGGGAGATGATGAGACTAGTAACTTTCAAGCTCTCCAGATTTCACCCACAGATATAACAAATTTGCACCTCAGGGCAAACACAGTTTGGTAAAAATCAAGAAAACTTTGGACAGAACGGGGTCCTCCTGATACAGCTGAGAAGATCTGAAGAAAGAGCCCAGGCTCTGGGGATTAACCTGTCTGAAGTACAGACATATCCCAGCTAGTTCTGCAGTAACATCAAGTGGGGACCCCTTGGACTGGCTGGGTATTGCTGGAGCCTCTGCAGGAAGCACAGAGATTTTTACCTCCCAGACCGTTTGTAGAATGGGGTTTAAGCCCTGGAAGACAGAAGGAACCTTGGCTGAATGGAACACCAGGCCCAGCTGTGCTGCTGAGATGTGACCCTGGGCGAGAAGGAACCAGCATCTGGTGAGTGCAGAAGCAGAGGGGTAGGGGTACTTCTAGTGGGTACTTCCAGGAAAGGGAGAATGTGATTTGAAGTTCCTGGTCTTAGTGAAGAGCTGAAGGGAACTTTGAGGTACCATCTATCACCCACAATTAAAGGTGATAACACCAATACTTCTTATTTTTAAAAAATGAATTGGCAAAAATGAATCTCACCACTGAAACATATTATGGAAACAGCAAAGACCAGGGTTCATCTTCAGAGGAGGATACTGTAGAAAAAAAAAAAGCTTCTACCCCAAAGAGTAATGTGAAATGGCTCCATGCCCAAAGAGAAATTATAGAAAAACTCAAAAAAGAATTTAAAAATCAAATGAGAGACATTGAGGAAAAACTAAAAAAAATAAAAATAAAAACTATCCAAGAAAAGCAAGAAGCTTATAAAAAAGTTAACAAACTAGAAAAGGTGGTACCGAGTTTCAATGATAAAAATAAATGAAAATTAGAATTGGGCAAGGGGAAGCCAATGAAACTATTAAAGACCAAGAAATAACAAAACATTATAAAGAATGAGAAAATAGAACAGAATGTGAAACATCTTATAAGAAAAAATGATAGATCAAGAAGAATAAACATAAAAATAATTGAACTGCCTGAAAATTATGACCAAAAAAGAGAACCTTGACACAACAATGCAGGAAGTAATCCAAGAAAAGTGCCCTTGAGTCATAGAACATGAGGGGAAAGTAGAAATAGAAAAAAATCTACCACTCACTACCTCAAAGAGATTCTTTGTCAAAAACACACAGGAATATCACTGCCAAATTTTGAAACTCCAAGATCAAAGAGAAACTTTTGCAAGAAACAAGGAAAAACAATTCAAATATGTTAGAGCTACAATTAGAATTGTACAGGATTTATCAGCAGCCACAATAAAGGCCACAGGTCCTAGAGTCACATCTACTGATAATCAAAAACACTAGGACAGCAGCCAAAAATATTATATCTAGCAAAATTATCTACAATTTTGAATAAGAAAAATGGACCTTTAACGAACTTGCAGATTTTAAGGACTTTCTATCAACTAAACCTGAACTTAACAGAAAATTTAACATATAAGCATCAGTATCAAAGATCAATTTTAAGGAACTTAACATGGACAAAATGTTTAAACATGTTGTTTTCTTACATGGGAAAATGTATATGTTTAAGATTCACATCAACAATAGGGCAGCTCAAAAGAAAGATTGGCAGAATCAAGGTAAAAATTGTAATCATCTTATACAAATGAGGTGCAGAGGAAATATAGACACAGAGGCAATAGAATGGGTAGGAAGGCTTGTAGCTCTGAAAACTTACTCATATTGGGAATGGGTTCAAGATGCAACACTACATATATATGATAAAGGGTATAGCACCCTCTAAAAAACTAAAAAGAAATAGGGGGAGGGATAGGCGGATGGGAAAGCAAAGGGTAAAGGAATAAGACAAGGGAAGGATCCTTGGGTGGGGGGGGGTAGTTAAGTAATTTATGGAGCAGAATTTAACTAAAGAGGTAGCAGGGAATGTGGGGGGTTTGGGGTGAAAGTGTGTGTATATATGTATATATCTAATATGTATGTGTATATATAAATACATCTTTTCTTAACTGCAGCTTGCTTGGTGGGGGGTAAGAAAGAAAAAAATAATTAAAAAGAAAAAAAGAAAGCTAGAAAAAAGAATAAAGCAAAAAGGGTACACAGAAGTGTTATGAACCAGAACTCTGTACTTAAAACAAGGATTCTTACAAAGTGTTAAGTCAGTGGAATTGATAAGACAATGGTCATCTAGTTTAGCCTGGGGATTAATAGTTCTCTAGTTCAGTACATGTCCTTAATACTTAATATAGTTCTACAAGATCCACACCTACGATGATGTAATTAAAATAGAGCATATAAGCTGGGACAAACTCAGTCAGGGACATTACATTTTTGATCAGCTCATGGTGGCTCTCCTTCCTGCACTTTGGGAGAGGTAAGACTGGTTCAGGCTCAGAGGGATTGAGAGATAGATTCAATTAAATGCTAAACTGTGTCTCTTATCAAAGTTCTTTATTTTATAGCTTTTTATTTACAAGATATCTGCATGGGTAATTTTTCAGCACTGACAATTACAAAACCCTTTGTTCCAATTTTTCCCTTCCTTTCCCCCACCCCTTCCCCCAGATGGCAGGTTGACCAATACATGTTAATTATGTTGAAGTATAAGTTAAATACAGTATATGTATACATGTCCAAACAGTTATTTTGCTGCACAAGAAGAATCGGACTTTGAAATAATGTACAATTAGCCTGTGAAGAAAATCAAAAATGCAGGTGGACAAAAATAGAGGGATTGGGAATTCTATGTAGTGGTTCATAGTCATCTCCCAGAGTTCTTTCCCTGGGTGTAGCTGGTTCAGTTCATTACTGCTCTATTGGAACTGCTCTGGTTCATCTCATTGCTGAAGAGGGTCACATTCATCAGAATTGTCTTATCAAAGTTCTTTAAAAACTTCTTCCTAATAGCATATACAATGGAACCACTATCTCGCTTTTGTGTTCTCCTAAAAAACATCAGGGAAAGGAGACCAACAGGTCAAGATATCATCAGTGTAATATGTATATACAATGATATATAATCATAGAGCATAAGTTCCTAGCCCAAATAGGATGTAATTCAGAAAATATTTTTAAATGCTTTATGTTCAAGGAAAATAAAACAAAAAAGGAAAAAAAAAACAATTTAGACTCAAAGGTCAAGCTTTGTGTTCAGCCATTTGAAGAGGAAATTAAGCCCAAATGAAAGATGTTTTTCTTAAATATGTACCATGCAAAGCAGCAAGTTACACAATGAGGTGATTCAAGGCAATTCTAATAGACTTGTGATAGAAAGAGCTGTCCGCATCCAGAGAGAGAACTAGGGAGACTGAGCATGGATCACAACATAGTATTTTTCACCTTTTTTGTTGTTATTTGTTTCTCATTTTTCCTCCTTTTGCTCTTATTTTTATTGTGCAACATGATATATGCAGAAATATTTAGAAGAACTGCACATATTTAACCTATACTGGATTACTTGCTGTCTAGGGGAGGGTGCAGAAAGGGAGGGAGGGAGGGAAAAAAATTTGGACATAAGGTTTTACAAAGGTGCATGCTGAAAACTAACTTTGCTCATATTTTGAAAAATAAAAAGCTATTATTATTTTTAAAAAGTAAGTTGCAAAAAGGTGATCCACACATCATTAACATCAGAACTCATATGTATTATCTTTAAAAATAAGATAAAAGTGGGAATACATATCAATAACAGTTTCTGACATGTTCCAGTTTTCATTTACTTCTACCAGGGATTAGAAAAGGTTTAGTAAAGACTTTTAGAAAAATATTTTAAAATTCCCTACTAGCAAGATATTAAAAGGTAGATAATGTGTTCTCCCCCTGTCCCACCACACATAGCCTAAAATACAGTCTTTAGCCCATGAGCTTGAGAAACTCAGCTCTACCTCAAGGACTTTGGGAAAACATCTACTGCCTTTTGCTTGCTGGGAATTTGATCCTATTTGTGACATATTTTTTGAGAATCTCACATGGAAAATGCTTTTGTTAACAAAATCATGCAGTAATCTAGGGGAGATTAACTGAATCCTTTCCCTTTAGTGAAAAAAAAAACCATGGAAAGGACTTCTGGCTCATACAAAATCTCTTACATTTTCACTTTAATCTACTAGTTGAATAAATTCCTGGTAAGTGACAACAGGATTTCATGAAATGTCTACTTTCTTTTTCAAGTGCAATTCAATGATCATTTTTATGTATTTATTATTTATGTATTTTGCCAGATACTGTGTTATACACTGAGGATACAAAGAAAAAACAAAGATGTCCTTAAAAAGATCTGGCATTCTTCTGAGTTAGGAGCTAGAAGAACTCATTGGTAAATATACAATATCTTGCACATAACTGAAAGGCATTTTTTTCTTATACTGTAAAGAATAGAGATCTATCATGTCATGCTTTCATTCCTGAGCTCTTTGAATGGTTGGGGTATTTATTTTTTCATCTTAGCCAGTCTATTTCTAGTCTATTTCTTAGCCAATACAAAATGGTTTTGGTGACCGCTGCTTTAGAATATAATTTTAGATTTGGTACAGCTAGGTTACCATCATTTGAGTTTTTTTTTTTTTTTCATTAGTTCCCTTGGAAGTCTTGACCTTTTGTTCTTCCAGATGAATTTTGTTGTTATTTTCTCTAGGTCATTAAAATAGTTTTCTTGGACTCTTATTGGTATAGCACTAAATAAATAGATTAATTTAGGTAGTACTCTCATATTTATTATATTTTCTCGGCCTATCCAAGAGCACTTAATATTTCTCCAATTGGTTAGATCAGACTTTATTTGTATGGAAAGTGTTCTGTAGGTTTGCTCATATATAGTTCCTGATTTTCCCCAAGTGCCTTATTCTACAGATGAGGAAACATACCAAAGCTCAGAAAGGTTGAATAAATTGTCCGGGGTCATAGAGATAGGAAGTATGAGAAGTGTGATGTGAACCTGGGCCTTCAGACTTCCAAGTCTAGTGTATTATTGACTACAACACACTGCCTTTTCTAGGTCTGAGGTCACCTTCTGTTTGTTTTTTTTTTTGCCATGTTCTGACTATTACCTGAGGTCAGACAATTAACAAAAGGCATGAGGGGGCTAGAAGGTGAAAATTCAGAGAGATGGGAGATGGAGTGCTCTGTAGGAAGAACACCACATAGACCTGAATACTGAGATCAGTTTATGAAGGGAAATAATGTACAAGTAGTATTGGAAAATAGGTTGCTACTAGATTATGGAGGGCTTTAAATGCCTAACAGAAGTGCTTATATTTTATCCTGGTAGCAAGGGAAAGGCACTGAAACTTCCTAAGTAAAGAAATCACATAGAACAACAACAAAAACCCAAATAAATAAAATGGATTAGTGGAAAGAGCATAGTAAAAGGAGATATGAGAAATGGCTTCCAAAACTAGTGATGTGATTTCTGATAAATCTTTTTAGTTATTTTTGTCTCTTTTATCATATATGAAATGGGAATCTATACTTGCCCTACCTTGCTCATCCAGGTTTTTTGAAGATCAGTTGAAGTATGTGGGATTGTTCAATAGCAAAATATCCAAACACAGAGGCAAGAAGATTTTTATGTTTCTCATTTCATTTGTATTAGTGATGGGAATATAGAGCTCTCAACATTGAAATTTTCTTCACCTACACAGATGAGCAACTCATCTCTAATGTATAATGTGAGAGAATTGTCTCAGGGCAATGGAAAGCTAAGAGACCTACCCAATATGTCAGAGGCAGCACTGGAACCCTGGGTTTCTGATCTTTACACCCTAACCTTCTAGCATAGAACCTGGCACAGAGGAGATGCTTGATAAATGCTTGCTGAATCACTGATACCATGCTGCCTCACAAATTTCATGTTTATCATCACATCACACTCCCTCCTTCAGTAATTCTTTTCTTCTTTTCCCCCGTTTGGTATAAGTCAGAGGCATCTCTGTTTATCCTTAGTACTGTACATTAAGTTTTGGCAATCACAAAGCTATCATGGTATTTCTTTTCCACTGCATTCGTCTTACAGTAATTTCTCAGTGGACACTGTAATACTTGATCTGTCATATATTTGAGGAGATGTCAAGCTGCCATCAGAATCTCAACACAATATGCTTTATGCCAGTCAGAGTCTCTGTGGGAAACTTTCTTTTGGAGGAATGCCATAATGAATTGTTTCCTTTAGAGCATAAGCTATGGCACACACAAATGACCATCTATTTCAGCCTTGAACAGCAATAAATAAAAACCTATTTTCCTGATTTGTTCTTATGTTGCTAGCAATATTCACTACATAATGCAGATCATAGAAAGGCTTCCATGATCATATTGAGTCTTCAAAGTAGACCTGTTACACAGATCACATAAGGTTTTCACTTGGTCCTTGGGGCACACAATTGGCTTATATATTTGAATTGGGATCTCTCTCACTTGCACACTCACATATAGACACATTCACAGAAAAACTACTGCCATTTCTACACAGAGCATCACTGGATCATAACTACTGGCTGCTCAGCATCAGAGGAGAGCAGCTTTCAACATGGGCCATGCCTCTGGTGTGACCAGACAAAGCACAATGCCTATGTTTTAATGAATAAAACAAGCAAATGTCAACTATTAGACAACTGAAGTGACAACAGTGTAGTAATAAATTCCCTGCTCAGATACAAAATAAACCCACATAAGTCATCAATACTGTTATATATCACTAACAAAATCTAACAGAGTTACATAAAGAAATTCCACTTAAAGTAACTACCGATAGTATAAAATGTTTGGGAATCTATCTGCCAAGGGAAAATCAGGAACTATATGAGCAAAACTACAAAACCCTTTCCACACAAATAAAGTCAGATCTAACCAATTGGAAAAATATTAAGTGCTCTTGGATAGGGTGAGCGAATATAATCTATTTATTTAGTGCTATACCAATCAGACTCCCAAAAAACTATTTTAATGACCTAGAAAAAATAACAACAAAGTTCATCTGGAAAAACAAAAGGTCAAGAATTTCAAGGGAACTAATGAAAAAAAGCAAATGAAGGTGGCCTAACTGTACCTGGTCTAAAACTATATTATAAAGCAGTAGTCACCAAAACCATTTGATATTGGCTAAGAAATAGATTAGCTGATCAGTGGAATAGGTTAGGTTCACAGGACAAAATAGTCAATAAAGAGCCCAGCTTTTGGGATAAGAATTCACTGTTAGACAAAAACTGCTGGGAAAACTGGAAATTAGTATGGCAGAAACTAGGCATGGACCCATGCTTAACACCATACACCAAGATAAGGTCAAAATGGGTTCATGATCTAGGCATAAAGAATGAGATTATAAATAAATTAGAGGAATATAGGATAGTTTACCTCTCAGACCTGTGGAAGAGGAAGGAATTTGTGACCAAAGAAGAACTAGAGATCATTATTGATCACAAAATAGAAAATCTTGATTATATCAAATTGAAAAGCTTTTGTATAAACCAAACTAATGCAGACAAGATTAGAAGGAAACAATAAACTGGGAAAACATTTTGCTATCTCAGAGTTGTCTTAATTTGCATTTCTCTGATTAATAATGACTTGGAGCATCTTTTCATATGGCTAGAAATAGTTTCAATTTCTTCGTTTGAGAATTGTCTGTTCATATCCTTTGACCATTTATCAATTGGAGCATGGCTTGCTTTCTTATAAATTAGATTCAATTCTCTATATATTTTGGAAATGAGGCCTTTATCAGAACCTTTAACTGTAAAAATTTACACTATTTCAAAGTCCAATTCTTTTTGTACAGCAAAATAACTGCCTGGATATGTATACATATATTGTATTTAACATATACTTTAACAGATTTAACATGTATTGGTCAACCTGCCAACTGGAGGGGGGGAAGGAGGGGAAAAATTGGAACAAAAGGTTTCACAATTGTCAATGATGAAAAATTATCCATGCATATCTCTTGCAAATAAAAAGTCATAATAAAAAAATAATAAATTCCCTGCTCAGCAGGTGTAAGACACAGCTAATAGGTGCCAGAAGTGAGATTTGAAGCCAGGTCTTTCTTACTTCAAGCTCAGCATTGTATTTAAAAGGTCATCTGACCTTTCAATTAGAAAAGGGTATTTTTGAAAAAGGAAGTTATTTCCAAATATCTATTGAATGGGGTCTCTTCACCACTGTCCTTTCATGATCCACTCACACCCCACACATGCGCTCACCTGCTCTGATCATTGCATGAAAACAAATGTGAAAAAGTGAGAAGAGAGAAAAACAATGTTTTTGTCAAGGTATAAATCAATAGTTTTATCTTCAAAATATACTTACTGTTTTGGTCTCAAAAGGGAGGCATGTTTTGCATGTTTTACCTGCTTTTTAAGCAGGTGGTTAGGGAGAGTTACTTTGACAGCTAATGTCTTGGACTGCCTCAACATCTGCGGCCTAATAGAGTAACTGTGTAGTAAGTGAAGTTGATGATGAAAGGTAACCAAATTAAATGGAGTTTTTCATCTCAGTTTCCAGCTGACTATATGGGGACTGGTTGAAGGGGGAATGAAGGAATGATTAAAAATAAATTGCACTCTAGTTCTGGTGGCAACTGATGTAAATGAACTTGAAAAGGCAAATAAGACAACACTAATTTTAAAGACAGTGGTTCTTTTTAGTTAGCTTTACTGGAAATTGGCTCATGGGAAAGAAGAAAAGGCTAACTTGTTGGGGGAGTGAGGAATTGTAAGCTACAGAAAAATGAGTAAAGCCAATAATCCCTGCTAAGTGCTTGACGTTTAAATAGCCTATTTTTAAAAAGTTTTCCCAGGAAATTAAAGATTGCCTGAATGGGAAAGACTCCCAGAGGTCAATCAGTATAAGTCAAAGTTCACAAGTAATCTTCTCTACAATATCTGTTCACCACCACCTAAAGCAATGGGTCCCATCTCAGAAGCGCTCTAATAGGAGAGAAGGATTTCTAATGATGAAGCTTCAATTTGACTCTTGGCAATTTCCATTCCTTGATCGCCCCCTCCATACCAAGAAAGATCAAGCTATATACTCTCTTCTTTAAAATAGCCCTTGAAAATCCCCAGTATCTCTTCTCTAAGATAAACATCCCTGGTTCTTTTAGTTGTGTCTGACCATGCTGATCTGCCTTTTCTGAACATACCCCAGTTTGTCAAGGTGTTCCTAAAATGTGGTTTCAGAGCTGGTCTTAATATTCCAAATATAGTAAAAAAATATGGCAAAATAAGCACCCTGCTTGCCTGAGATAATATTTCTTTCTTCTTTTCTTCTTTAAAACCTACCAGGTCTTTTCATATGCAATGTAATCTAGGCAAAGTCTTTGTGATGGGTCAGAGCCAAGGGTCTATTCAAAGCTGTGTATCTCCTAAGGAATGTAGAGTAATAAAACTTCTTATTTCTTGCTCCTTATTTGTCTGCTGCAAAACCCCCATCTTGTCTGACTGAAAACACCTTGCTAAAAGACATTTTGTCTCCTTACCTGAATTAAAAAGTCATCCTGACTCCTCCATTATCTATACCTTGCTCTCTGCACATAGGTTGTTAGACTGCTAGCTAAGCCCCAAATTTCAGCATATAAAAACTCCCCAACTCTTTCTAACTGCTAGACTTTCTAGACTCCTCTGTGAACTATTACATAAATAAACTCTTTTGTAACTGTAAGAGGATCTCTTTGAATTCTTTCAAACTATGAACTATGACTCTCACATACTTCCATTTTACAAATGATTTTGTAAAAAAAAATGTTCTGTACATTTATCCCTCCTAAATTTCCTCATATTGGATCTAGCCTACCAGGCTAACCTGTTGAGAATCCAGTAAGATTCGATCATTCATTTATTAAGCATCTTTTAAATGTCAGGTATCAATTTAAGCCACTGGGGATACAAGGACAAAAAGCAAGGCATTTAAACTATGTGCCCCCTGAATTGTGTGCCATATCCAAATATGATTGTTATCTAAGTAAAAGATACAAATTTCCTAGAGAGAATTAAGCCAAGCCTAGGCTTATGGTAGGGTGAGAGAGATCCATTCATTCATCAGACTTCCCATTCCATTTGGTCATTCAACATAGGCAAAGTCCACTTATCTGGACCATCAAACAGCAAATATTTGCTCATCAAGTCCCTTGAGTAATCATTTCGACAACTATGTTAAAATCCAACAAAACAGATTTCTGGAAGTTATCCAGAATTCCTGGTGTAGGGCTACTTCAAGACTGCTTATCTAGCCATTTTTAGGACAGCAACTGAGGTTTAAGAAACGTCTGTAGAAGTAATGAACCAATTCCAATCTAGTTTGTTACTAGAAAGATGAGACTAGACTTGTAAGTGGTTAAATCTTTCACTTCCCATCTGTCCATGAATGGGTAAGCCCTTGGGAAGCTGCTTTAGGCTGAGGACAAAGCATTTGACAGAAGAAAACATCTCTTTGCATACGTTTGTCCTCCTAGGCATATACCACATACAGGAAGCTTTCCCTGGTTACTCCCAACTCAAACAGTTACCATGTGCCAGGTACTATATTCAGAGTTGGGGGTGGTCCTTGCCCTTGAGGAGGTCTAATTCCAACGGAGAAGACAACTATGTCCAAAAACCTATAGACCATATAAATTGAAACGGTCAAAAAGAATTCCTGGAGAAGACCAAGAAAAGAAAGGAAGCAAAGGAGGCAGAGGTGAGGAAGGAGATCATTCTTTCCCTGGAGAAGAACCAGTCAGGAGATGGACTGTCTTGTTGAAGGAACAGTAAGGAGGCCAGTGTCACTACACAATGCAGTGTGCATGAGGGTAGAATGTATAAGAAAACTATACAGCTGAAGGTGGGGCAACTTAGGAAGACCTGGGCCTACCAAACAAGGCTCTGCAATACAAAAATACTGCAAGTATCTGGATACTGGAAGGCATGGTTGGATTTGCTCTTTAGGAAGATGATGTTGCCTGATGAGTAGAAGACTGACTGGAGAGATGAGAAGATTTATGACAGAGTATAACTAGAAGAAATCAAGTGAAGAGGGCCTGCCTCAGGGTGGTGGTAGTATTACAGGAGGGCAGAAGGCACATGTGAAAGACATGGAGAAGGCAGGATTGACAGGACTTGGTGAGAGACTGGCTATTACTGTTGGGAAAGTATGAAAAGCCATGGATGCCACCTGAGTTGCAACCCTGGATAAATGGGAAGTTGGTATTATCTTCCATAGTAATAGGAAAGGGGAAGAAAGAAGGAGTTCCCAATTTGGATGTATTACGTCTAAGGTGTCTAGGAGATATCAAGTTTGAAAACTCCATGTGAATATCCCTGAGTGGAACTCAACGGAGAGGTCAGGGTTGGATAAATAGATCTGAGACTCTTTCTCATTCAATTTTCCTAAAGCATTTTGGCTGGCTCTGTGCTGCAGCATATATCTTGTGCCATCTTTATTTATACATATATTGTATTCTTCCTATCGCACTGTAAGCCTTCAAGAGCAGGAACACAACTTTCTATCTTCCCAAACTTAACTACTATTTGTTTCTTGCTCCTTTTGATCCTTAGGACATTTTTCCTTTTCCTTAAGGCCTGGGCATGTTCAAAAACCATTGTTAATTGGAACCTGTGAGGAGCCAGGGGAAAAATGCCCTCATTCCAGAGAAACTAAATTCCATTTCCTCTGCGGGGCATATTGCCCAGTCCTTCCCCAAGGTCCTCAGGCAGGCTCGGATGAGCATCCTGACCTGAATGTGTTTCCTTCCATGGCTGGGAAGCAGCATTGGCAGTGAAACCCATATGAGAGGACCCAGTAGATTTTAGACAAGCAAAAGAGTGCCATCACTGAGCATGTCCATGCTCTTTTTTATCTCAATGAGAAAAAAAGTTAAGAACGATGTAAGACTCTTTGAGGCCTTCAGGGATCTTGTCAGGTTTGTACTCACTTATCTAGATGTCCGTTGGAGCTATCTCTCTCTGCCTTGCCAACTCAGAGCAGCTAATCAATTCTCGACTTGTTTAAATGACAATTTCATTCTGCAGAGGTTGAAGGAACCAACAAGGCTCATTCTATTCTGGATCTGATTCCCAAGAAGAAGGAATAAATTGATGGGCTAGAAATGATAGAAATCCGAAAAGAAAGTGAGCTATATCATGTAACGTAGAAGGAAAGGAAATTTAGCCACAGTCTGACATTTACCCTAGATTTGTGGAAAGCTTCTACCAAAGGGTTAAATGAGCTGGAAGAGATCATAGTAAACATTTGAGACACAGGCTGGTAGAGCCAATAGGGTGCTGAGCTTGAAATAAGTAATTCATGAGCCTGAATCCTGAACTGATACTTTTTGGCCTTATGATCACAGTCATGTCATTTAAACTCTCCAAACTTCAGTTTTCACTTCTGTAAAATCTACTCCTAGTCCTCTGTTTTCACACTATTAACTCTATAGCTAACATCTCTGAGACTTTGCCATCATGACTAACTTTTCCTCACAATCTGGAACTCCTTAAGGCCATGGCAGCTCTCAAATCCCAGTGGGAATTTCTTTCCACCCACAAGCCTGCATTTCGGAGAGGTTCTCAGGTCACCCACATTTCACTTCCCTCCAAACTATGTTCCCGACTGCCACCATGCTCCATACCAGTCACTTCCCTTCTGTTTTCCTTCGGCTCCCTCTCGTGTGTTCTCTATCCATTTGAATGCGTGCTCCTTGCTGACAGAGCCTCTCTTTCTTTTTGTTTTTCTTTGACCCTCAACACTTAGTAGGGTACCTGGCACATACCAAGTATTTAATATATGCTTGAGGCCTGTCTACCCACCTCACAGGGTTATTTCAAGGTTTCATTGAGTTCAAGGATGCAAATACTCAGAAATCTTAAAGCACAATATAAATGTTAATCATCATTGCCATCTCATCCATCTCCTCGTTTCTGACAAAATATCTTTTTTTCTAGCAGAAAACTTAAAAAGCAGAACCTGTTATCTAATTAGTCTGAGAAAAAAAACAGATTAGAACTAATGAAAAAGAAAATAGACTACTAAAAGTTTGTCCAACAAGTATTATAATAGAAAGCACTTAGTGATCTGCACTAAGCAAACCATGGTTCCAATCCTAGCTCTCTCACTTCCTGCTTGAACCGTCTTGGGCAAGTTACTTTCCTTCAATATCTTGTCTATGAAATGAAGGAGATAAAATCAATGATCTCAGAAAGCCATTCCAGTTCAAAATTTGTGTTGTGATGTCCTGGTTCAATAGGTGGTAAGTTGGAGATATACTCTGTATATAATTCAGTCTAATGCTTTCCATTTCTACTTAATACCAGTTTTTTACAGATTCCTTTCTGGTCAATGCAGTAATTGTAATCACCTCCCTTACCAGTTTCAAGTTTAAATTCTCTTCCATATTATATTAAACCTTCTGTGGGCTTTATCAAGTCTTTGTCCAAGACCTTGAGGAAATTCACCACTCTTTTTGGAAGAAAAACATGAACTTTCCTTACAGACACTCTTCTAGTCCATGCCTATATGGGAAAAGCACTACCAGATACCCTTTAGAAATGAAATTTCAATTATGAGAATATCTTTCTTCCTCTTCAGACTAACACAAATAACAGGAGACAGATTCTGAAGAAGTTAAATTTTAAGTTAATAGCAGAGATTCAAATCATATTGCCAGCTGGAAGGGTAGGATTAGTATCCAATATTAAAGTACAAGTTACAAATATCAGACCAAAAAAGTCACCTCTCTCTCTGGCCAAATTCTTTTTTTTTACTCCCAAGAATAAGGGCAATAAATACGTCAATGCTGGTGTCAAAGAATAACTGCATTAAAGCCTTTGATTACACTTCGTATAAGATTTTATAGCTTCAATTAATCCTCTCTGTAGCCTTTTCTCTTATGATGTTCCCCAAAATAATATTTATCTTTTGATGACCTTTTCTAGAGCAAAGCTATGTGGTTTAATATCCTATGTTTGTCAGAAGGAAGTCCTATGTACAGAGTAGTCCATTTTTCTATTTCTTCTGAAAAAGAAAAGTTGTTTCATCATTTGAGAATATTTCTTGGGTGTTGTCTATGTTACCTAAATGATCTATGTATTTCAACAACCATCTAGAACTTTGGGCAATCATTTTGATTGGAATTCTGGAATGGATGAGGTACAGCTAGTAACAAAAGATTACAGACTTAGGGATGTGGGAAAGGGAATACTTGAAAGTACTTTATAGAAGACAGCAAAATCAAGAGCTGTTTGGTTTATTACTAGTATCATCAATAGTATTTTTCCAAATATATGTAAAGATGGTTTTCAAGATTCATTTTTGTAAGACTTTGTGTTGTAATTTTTTTCTTCCTTCCCCTAACTCCTTCCTTCCCCAAACTGCAAGCTGTATAAGTTAAATATGTGCAATGCTTTTAAACATATTTCCTTATGTGTCATGTTGTACAAGAAAAATCAGACCAAAAAGGGAAATAAAACCATTAGAAAGAAAACAAACAAGCATGAAAGGTGAAAATACTATACTATGATCCACATTTAGCCTCTATAGTTCTCTGGGTACAGTTGACATTTTCTCCCCAAGTCTACTGGAATTGCCTTGAATCACCAAATTGTTGAGAAAAAACAATTCCCTCACAGTTGACCATCCCATAATCTTGTTGTTATTGTGTACAACATTCTCCTGGTTCTGCTCACTTCACTCAGCATCAATTCATGTAAATCTTTCTAGGCTTTTCAGAAATCATCTAGCTGATCACTTCTTACAGAATAATCATATTCCATTACCTTCATATACTATAGCTTATTCAGCCATTCTCCAACTGATGGGCATCCATTCAGTTTCCAGTTTCTGGCCACTACAAAGAGGGCTGCCACAAACATTTTTTGCACATGTGGGTCCTTATCCCTCTTTTTATGATTTCTTTGGGATACAGACCCAGTAGTGAGACTGCTGGATCAAAGGAAATGCACAGATTGAAAGCTCTTTAGCACAGTTCCAAATCATTCTCCAGAATGATTGGATCAGCTATTTGGCTTTTAACCTATGTATTCCTGGAGCCTGTCATACAGACCACAGACTTATAACTGGAAAGGATCTCAGAGACCTGGTCTAATACCTTCATTTCACAGAAAACCGAGTTTCCTTCTATCTCTACAATAACTTGCCCAGAGTCACGTAAGTACTAATCAGCCACAGCTAGTGTCTGTGATGGCATGTGAACCCTAATCTTCCTGACTCCAAGCCTGGTGTTTATTCAACTATATCACAGGGGCTGCCCCTCTTTCTAATAGGAGTACTCAATAAAAGCTTGTGGAATTGAATTGCATACATGATGTCATCTGACTCTGAAAACACTCTGGAGTGGTATGTATAATCTGCTTTTTATATGAAAAATTTAAAACAAAACAAAAAACCTGAGGATCACAGAGAATAAGTCTGATCTACCAAACATGAAATAGCTTCTATCTGAGGAAGTATTCGCACCTAGATGTCCTCTGAATCAAATTTCAGTATGCTTGAAACTCTGCCCCCAAAATGAAAACTTAGTTCCCATATGTCTCTAGCAATAGAATATCTGTCAGATGAAAATCAAAACTATTTAGGCACAGAGCAGCAGAGCAAGAGGTTTTCTGTAGGGACATGAGATTTTCTTCAGCAACAACTGTGCCAATTAAATCATTAATGGGCTTGGAAAGGGAATATCTTTGAGAAACCACAGTCACTTATAAGTCATAAAGAGGAATGGAGAAGCTTTCAAATATGTTATAAATGAAGAGAAAAGCCACCTGGATGGGACCATCAAACTCAAGAGAACAGAAATGGAAGTGCCAAAATATTTTCAGAGGAATATCCCCAAAATGTCATCACAAATACGCTGGGGAAAAGTGGACTGATCCCAAAACAGCAACCAATCGTGTGCCAGGAATAACACTAAGCACTATGCAAAAAAGGCAAAAGAGAGTCATAGTTCTCAAGGAGTTTACTGTCTAACGGAAAGACAAATAAAGAAATACCTACAAATAAGCTACACACAAGACAAATAGGAAACAACAGAGGGAAGGCACTACAATTCAAAAGAGTTGGGAAAAGCTTCCTATAGAAGATGAAATTTTAGTTGGGACTTTGGGGAAACCAATGGAAGGACTTGAGGAAGAACATTCCACATATTAGGAACAGCCAGAAAAAAATGCCAAGAGCTAAAAGAAGAAATGTCTTGTTCGAGGAACATCCAGGAAGCCAGAGGGTGCCACTGGATTGAAAACTATATAGTGGGGAAGGAAGTGTAAGAAGACTTGAAAAGAAGGAGGGGCTAGATTATGAATGTCAAACCAAGGGTTTTCAATTTGATCCTGGAAGTGGTAGGGAGTCACCGGAGTTACTAGCTGATGAGGTTTGACCTGTGCCTTGAGACAATCACATGGTGGTGGAATGGAAGATGGATTAAAGTATGGAGAAAGGTCAGAGTGCCCGATCCACAAGCAGCTAACGAAATGGTCCAGACTTGATGGGATGAGGACTGCACCACAGTAATGTCAGTGTCAGAAGAGAGAGAGGGGAAAATATCTGAGAGATGTGGCAGAGGTAAAATGGACAGGTCTTGGCAAGAGACTGGATTTGGAGGGCAAGAATGAAGAAGAGAGGATAATTTTAGGTTGCAAGTTTGAGGAACTTGGAAGATCTGTGGCCCACTACACTAATAAGAAAGGTAGAAGTGGGGGAGGTTTGAGTGGAAAGATAATGAATTCTGGTTTGGAAATTGTCAGTTTAAGATGTCTACTGGACCTATAATCGGAGATTTCTGAAAGGCAGAATGGAGGTGTGAGATTGGAGGCCAGCAGAGAAGTTGGGGCAGAATGGGTAGATTTGAGAATCATTGGTATAGATCTATGGTAATTAAATCTATGGAAAGTGATGAAATCACCAAGTGAAGTATGACAGAGAGAAAAAGAACCGAGATAGAAACCTGTGGGACATCTATAGTTAGATTATGATTTGTCCTCTCCCTGTAAAGGGTTATTTTTCCACAAGGGAAATCTCAAGTATCATATCCCAGCAACCAAACAGGTGTCTACGTGTCAATTAACTGAAAAGTTTATATCCCAAAGCAGAGAGAATTTAAGTTGCCTTGGAAACAGCCTGATTTGGCTGGCCCTTGAAAACATTCTCTGAGAACATTCATCACAGATCATCTGTCCTGCATATATAGTCAGACTATAGATAAATATGAAAAGGGATGATTCATTTTGACCTTCAGAGTCCAAAATGTTCAAACACTCATCACCCAGTGGAAAGGTCAATGAGCTAAGGATGTTTGTTTTCTTTAAAAGATTTTCTGCTTGAATGTCACTCCCTTTTAATGCTGACAGTAATGTCGCTGACCGAGTATGGGTCCCCCAAGCAGTAAATGGAATATATTGGTGAACTTTATAAAATACCAAACTGGATATTTTCTGAGCAAAAGATACATGTAGGAAGACAAGTAGACACTTTGGGGAAGTACTTAGGGAAGTACTAAGCCTTCTAATTAATTATGGCTTCAGTCCACAATATAGCATTCTCGTAGTCCCAAGGAGTTTGTGCTAATTCCAGAAGTGTCAAATGTACTTGGGAGAAATATTAGATATAGGGAAAGATTGGCTCACTTCAACAAGTTAATTCAGGCATTCTGAAGTTTTTGAAACAACAAATATCCCCCCCCTTATCAAAAACCTGGAGTTTAAACTCTATTTAAAAGTACTACCACATCCCAGAATATTTAGAATGAATTTAGTGTCATCTAGACTAAATTCTACAGGTCCAGAGTAACCAATTCTCCCTGGAGGATATTTTGCCAAAATCCTGCAGATCACAGTTTCACAAAGACAGACACCATGATCATATAAAGTTTTCCTGTTTTGCCAGTTAAGTATTGCAAAAAGCCCGGAGCTAACATTTAACTCTAGGTAGAATTACCATGCAGATGGCACTTTCTTTCATAAATCTCACAGTCGCATCCACAGCTTAAAAGGGACAAATACTCATGATCCTTTTCTACCTATATGGTTGTAGGGCCATCTCTGAAACTGTGTCCTCAAATCCTATTCAAATCAGCAGGTGCTGTCCTCAGACTCCTAACTCATATTTAATAAATTTTAAGAAATATTTACCAAGGTGATATATTAACAACAGTTGCTATAAAACACGCCCAAAGAAGTGTTTCCTTCTCACAGATATACCCAGCCTAGAAGAAAATAAGCTTAAACACAAGAACACGAGTTACAAAGATGTTGGAAATATTCTATCTCCATTAGACAGAGTAAAGCTTCTGAGCTTTAGCAGTAGAAGAACTTTGAATCTGATTTTACCATCTCATTCTGTCTATCACCGGCTCTCAAAGCAGATACCAGTTAGCTATTCTAGAGATGCTGCTCAGATGACAACGGGAAGAAGGGAAGTCTCAATTTTTCTGGGCCTCCAAAATCTATTGGTCCTTCCACCTGTCAGGAAGGAGGGAGGACAAGGGACTTTCTTCCATTATCATTCTGCCAGCAGGCACTTCTCAGGGATTTGGTAGAATTCTCTCTCTTTACTTTGGCTCCTCCCTTGAAATCTCTTGGTTTCTCAGCAAGCTCCAGGTTTTGTATAAACCTCTAAGAAGTTGACAAAATTCCTCCACTAATCTGAACAAACTACCCATCAACATCAGTCAGTTTATCCAGTGGTTTTCCAAGACTTCTGACACTAAGTCTAAAGCCTTTGATTGAATGACTAATGTTTTCACTTGGGCATAAGCTCACATCACAGTGCACTGGAGGAACCAATGAACTCCAACTCTTATATACTATTTTCCCTAATTTTCACCAGACTTACTTCAGCTAGAGTAAATATCCCAAGGAGGACAACTAGGACAGTGAAAGACTTCATGCTCATGACGGATTGGTGTCTGTCCTTCCTTTTCAAAGAGAACCAGTAGCATCGTGAGGTGATGTCTTGAGCAGCAACCGGATTCAAGTTAGGCAGACAGAGCTGCACAGTAATCAGCCTCATTCTCTCTTTCAGAGTCACTGAGGTCCAGTAACGCCTGGGATGACTGGCAATAGTTAGCCTTGAAGTAAATGATCTCGGCGTCTTTGATGGCTGACTGAGCTCTAAGCCTTCCACAGCCTCTGCTTCAGCTACCTTTGGAGATGTGGGAACAAACTGTTCTCTGCCCATTCTACCAGGGAAAGATGGTTTATCCGGGGGTGGCCACAGTATATGCTACACTTTCTTGGAGAGAATGGTGAGTGAGTACCAAGTATGCATCAAAGGAGGAGCAACTGTCCCGAAAAGAGCTCAACAAGCCCTTAAAACAGAGATGCACGTCTCCCTGAACACCCCATACACACCCATTGTCATGACAGAGGAAAATTAGCTGAAAGAAGTTGGAATATGAAGGCTGAAGAAGAGAATGCAAGCCATGATGGTAGTCTTTGGGTATCTGAAGAGTTGTTACATGACTTGCTCCACATCTTGCATCAGCTTGCGAACAGGAACATAGAAAGGAGGTGGAAAGTATGAATGAAGGCTTAAGTCTGCCAAGACATGATTTAATCCCTTACCCCCTGTCTTGTCACCAGAGACACAGAACAGTTGATGACTGAATCAGTCCACATGAGGATTAACAAACACTTGTTGTAGGCTCAAGGAAATGAAGAGCATAGAGTGAGATGGAAGGAGGGGTGATGAGCTGGAAGAAGAGGAAGGGGTAGAAATCATTTCACACATGTTACTTCACTTGTCAGAGGGGGGGTATTTTCTTCTCACGCATAGGGTGCTCAGAAAGCCTCTGCAGGGTCGAGGATTATTTATATCCATTCAAAAACTAGCGTTCATGTCCTTATTTCGGTGTTAATTTTTACTTCTCAGGCAGAGGACATGATTAGTCCAAAGCCAAGACATTTAATTAAATAACAGTGAGAAGTAAACACACACACACACACACACACACACACACACACACACACAGAATAAAAGTAGCAGTAGAACACTTCCCACACAAAACCAGGCATGTTTACCCATAAATGCACACACAATTAGGGGGCACACCTAGGGAAATCATGTAAAGCAAAGGCATCAAACATGCTGCCAGTGTGGATTACATCAGCAAGAGCTGCTTGTCCAGCTGCAAATATAATTAGGAAATATTTAAAAAAAAATAAAAATACAATAGAACATAGATGATTTTAATACACGATTTTCTTGGCCCATATGTGTTGTGCAGTATAGTTTAGTGGTGCTGTTTCTATTTTGGTACCATTGATATGAGAAACACACAAGTTGCTGCTGCTGCTAGCTCTTGTGTACGCACTCACGTGCTCTTTCTCCCTCTCTCCCCCTTTTCTTTCCTCCCTCCTCCCTTGCCCCCTCTCTCTGTCTCTCCCTCTCTCTTCTTTCCTCTCTTGTTCTCTCACTCACTCTCTCTGTCCTTTTCTTTCTCTGTCCTTCTCTGTGTCTCTGTCTCTCTTTGTGTGTATGTGTGTATATATATATATATATGTATAGTCTCTTCTATCTTTGAATATATGATCCAGCTTCAATGCCATTTCCTCCATGAAGTCTTCCCCTATTCATTCCCTGTCCATACCAAATATCCTCTGTCCATGAAAGTGATCTCTTTCTCCTCAAATATGTCTAGATCTCTCCCTCACTCCTACCATCTTGTTCTTAGAATCATACATTTTTGGTATACATGTGGTCCTTAATCACTTGACTGTCATCTATGCTCATGTTCATTTTAATTTTCCCAGTAGCTAGTAGGTTTGAACATAGTAGATTCCTAATCAATGCACATTGAACTGATTAAAGTAACAATTTCAAGCACTCTATTTGGCTACCTCAGATGCTGGAGAAGACTTCTGAGAGTTCCTTGAACAGCAAGGAGCTCAAATGAATCAATACTTAAAGAAATTAATTCATACTATTCACTGGAAGGCCAAATACTGATGATGCTGAAGCTTGCTTTGGCCACATAATGATAAGACAGGACTTATAAGAAAAGACCCTGATTCAGGGAAAAAGAGAATGGGATGGCAGAGGATATTACAGAAGCAAGGAATATGAGCTTGGACAGATTTTCAAAGATAGTGGGCAGAAGGGCCTGGGGTGCTGGGGTCCAAGGGGTCACAAAAGAGTTGGATACAACTGAACAATAACAAATAATATGTAGAATGTTGAAAATTTCAGGTATAAATTAAACTAAGTAAAGGATGCCATTTAGCAAGTTACCTCTTTCTACAAATTCATAGAGTATCACAAAAATGTAGAAAAGCAAATGAAGCCATCTCCAAAAAATGTTTATATTTTTTAACCAGCAAGAGTAGAAGCAATATAACATCTTAGAATCAGAAAGCCCCAGGTTCAAGTCTGACTTTGACACCCACTGGCTATATGACTAAGTTATAGAGCAAATGTCAATCTATATGGAATTCCCTGATCAGGAATTCTCCATATTAATAAAATATGCAATGTGGTACAAGTGAAAACCAAACAAGCAAAACCTACTTTCTTTTCTATGAGAGGAAAAAATTGTCTCTGCCTTATTTCCAGTGGAGTAGACTGAAAGAAGATCTGACAAAAATGCAGTGTCAAGAAGTTGCAAAGTTCTAATTTTCTGAGTAATACTCCATTCTCATCATTAGTATTCATTAAAGAGACTTCTATGCACCAAGAATTGAGGCAAATAAGAAGAAGGTAATAGGGTTTGTTCTGTGATGACGGTAAAGAAACTGGAAAGGAAAGGAAAGACTGAAAACAACAGATCTGATGACAAGAGCCTGCCTAGCCTCTGTCTCTTACAAAATCCTGGAGAATCTAATGTGGCTGCAGGTTCCCTCTGAGCCTATTTTACAAAATGCATTTCATAAATTATTTATACAGCAAGAATTATCCTACTTGGATAAGAAGATGAATACAAAGCGATGGAAAACAGGTTTATTGTTCAGGCATAAGCAATGCCCAGTGATGTGGCACTTATAATTCACTTTATGTGATACCATCAGTGCTTAGTACCATTAATCTCTCTACTAGTTGGTTTCTTCTTTTAAAAAAGTTTAATAATTGCATTGCAACTAGAATTTGTAATTGGACTATCCTTGTTTCCAGCTCTGAATGTGACAGATTCCTTTTTTCCTTTAAAAATGCAGTAGAAATGATAGTAGAAGGCAATTAAAATAATCACTAGAAATTTAATAAATATCTCTGCAAAGTAACTTTTTTCTTCTTAGTTAAGAGATGTCATTTTACAAATTATGGTGCATGCTGTCAGAGTCTCTTTCCAATAATGTATTTTTCCTTCCACATCAATAGTCACAAATTCACTAGTGTATTGTTCATTCCTAGCGAGGCTAGGACTCTATTGTTTTTGCAAGTTTTAAACATTTCTAAGTCTGGGCTACAGGCTATAGTTTATTACCTGTGGAGGAGGTCAATTTCAACTACAGGTATGGATTTTTTTAAGGCAAAGAATATACATATAGCATTGAAATTAATTTCAGCTCCTTATTTTTCATCATATAAGTTAAAGTAATCTGGCAAAGACAGGAATAGATTTTAACTCTCTCACATATGCTGAGATAGTCATATCGCAGTGATGAGCATGTGGATCTCTGCCCCTCTTTCTCCTTCTTTTTTTTTTTTGTTTACTTTGATATAAAGGAAACTTCCCAGAAAACACACTAACTCCATAAAGAAAAGATGAGGTTCATCATCTTTCAAAGAGTGAAAGGTAACATCAACCTTGGAGTTCTTTAGGACAGAAAGATCAAGGCAGAATAAAAATGAAAACTAGGCTATGACTTTAACATATTTAACATGTATTGGTTTACCTGCCATCTTGGGGAGGGGGTGGGGGAAAGGAGGGGAAAAATTGGAAGAAAAGGTTTTGCAACTGTCAATGCTAAAAAATTACCCAGGCATATATCTTGTAAATAAAAAGCTATAATAAAAAAAGAAATCTAGGATATGCATAGTTGTATGAGGAAAAATCTGCTATATTTTTAATGGTTGCTATATTTATGAAATGTTTGACATTGGAATTGTACTAACAACTCGGGTTCTCAGTAGCAAGCTATGGAGCATAAAGCCTTTCAATTCTTCTGCCACTTGTGAGACTCCAAACCAAGGTGCTGTACTGGATCATTAACAGAATTTGGCAAAGCCATTTTAAATGTAAAATCGTTTACTGATAGTTTTATAAAATGAATTATATTACCACTCTGGATGGTATTATAATTTCTTCGGGAATGAGCAAAGAAAAGAGCAATAGTGACAGCTTTTTTGTCCTTCACATTTGGTGAATGGGTTTTCATTTACCAAACATAAAAAATATCTGCACGGCATGCTAAAAAGTAGAGGCATTACCTTGCCAACAAAGGTCAAAGCTATAGTTTTTCTAGTAGCAATGCATGGCAGTGAGAGTTGGACTTTAAAGAAAGCTAAGTGCCACAGACTCCATTCTTTCAAATTGTGGTGCTGGGCAAGATTTTTGAGAGTTCTTTGGATAGTAAGGAGATGAGATCAAACAATACTTTTTTTTTTTGTTTGTTTGTTTTTTTTTCTTTCTTTTTTTTTTTTTTTTGATCAAACAATACTTAAATGAATTCAGATATTTATTGGAAGATCAAATACTGAACCTGAAGCTCAAATACTTTGTCCACACAATGAGAAGATGGGCCACACTGGAACTGATCTTGACGGTACAAAAGATTGAAGGCAAAAGGAGAAGGGATGGCAGAAAATAAAATGGAGTGATGAGAGTATCATGGAAGCAATAAACATGAGTTTGGACAGACTTTGGGAGATAGTGGATAAAAGGGCCTACTCTGCTATGGTCCATGAGGTCATGAATGATTAAAAAACAATAAGTGTATGAGAGACAGAAATACATTTTAACTATCTTTGAGATTATAGTCCATCATGATTGAGATATATATTATTTATATACAGCACTTCTATACTACTGAATGTGTGCATTAAGTGGAAATGGGAAAACATCATCTGTATTTGATTTTTCATTTAATTCTATTAAGTCTCAACATCTTGTTAGTTCACAATTTCATTCTTGGACATTTCAAAGGTTGATATCAGGACCATTTCAATGACTAATTTATGGATGATTTTTCAATCAATCATGCTTCTGCAAACATCAACATATTTTCAAGTTCCACCCAGAAATGCCAAGTGCTACTGCAAAGGAAAGTTGTTTTTTTCATGTTTTTATTTCTTATATCAGAATATACCCACAAGAGAATCTCAAAGTATTACAAATTAATTTTTCCACTTCTCATATTTGAGTGCTTTCTATGGTAGCAATTTTAATGAATAGAAAGTTATCATGATGACCTGGCAAGCTTCCATGATGTATTTTGTATGGTGAATATATATATCATATGCAATGTGGAACGAATAGCAGTAGGCTTCAGTTCTAGTCCCATCTCTGATCTTTATTCATCAGGTAATCTCAGTCAAGTCATATCACTCCTCTTACTCCTTCCTCTTCTGTAAAATAATTAAGACACTAAATTTCTCTCTAACTATAATTTCTCAACTTCTATAATTCAAATGGACAAACTCTGACCAAACTTACAGTACTAAACTTATATCAATATAATATTTTATTTAAAAAAAACCTCTGTGAAAACAACTCTGTGAGAAGATAGAACAATTATCACCATTTTGCAGATAAGGAAACTGAGGCTCATAGAAGTGAAGCACATTGCTCCAGATCATAGAGTAAAGAGACCAAAGGTTTAAGACCCATATTCCAGTTGTCTATTCAGGAATATAAGACAAACTATGGCAAACACTGCCATTCACTTCCAGTCTATGCAGTTTGTTTACCCAAGTACCCACTACCTATTCCCATGACTAGTGCTGCTTCTTTCCTGTACATTTTATATTTATATATAAAATATTTTATCTACTTTGTTAAATATTTCCCAATTACAAGTAAATTTTTAACATTTATTTTTAAAAGTTATGAGTTCCAAATTCTCTCCTTCTCTTCTACCTCTTCCCCTCCCATTGAAAAAGTAAGCAATATAATATCAATTATACATGTGAAGTCATGCAAAACATTTCCACATAAGCCATATTGCAAAAGAAAACACATACACAAGAAAAATAAGTTTTTAAAATTAGGCTTCAATCTGTATTTAGAATTTGTAAGTTCTGTCTCTTGAGATGGAGAGCATTTTTCATCCATGGGTCCTTTAAAACTGTCCTGCATAATTGTCTCGATGAGAGTTGCTAAGTCTCTCATAATGGATCATTGTGATAATAATTCTGTACAACATTCTTTTGGTTCTGCTCACTTTACTTTGTGTCTTGTCATATAACATCTCAGGTTTTTCCAAAACTATCTTTCTGGTCATTTCTTATGGCATAATCATCTTAATAATATACCACAACTTATTCAGTCACTTTCCAATTGTTGGGCACCACCTCAGTTTCTAAGTTTTTGCTACCACAAAATCAGTTGCTATAAATAGTTTTATACAAATAGATACTGCCCTACTACTAGTATTGTTGGGTCAAAAAGTAAGCACAGTTTTATAGACTGAGGCATAGATCCAAATTGTTCTGGAGAACGGTTGGATTAGTTCATACATCTGCCAACAATGCATATTGTCCAAATTTTTCCATATTCCCCTCAGCAAATGTCATTTTCTTTTTCTGTCACGTTAACTGATCTGATAGGTGTGAGATGGTACCTCGGAGTTATTTTAATTTATATTAACCTTATCAAAATGGAATTAGAGCATTTTTCACATGACTATTGATAGATTTTATTTTGTCTTCTGAAAACTTCCTATTGATATACTTTGATAATTTATCAACTGAGGAATAGAATGGCTTATATTTTTATAAATATGTAAAAGTTTCCTATATTTTCTTGAGAAATAATACCTTTGTCAGAAAAAATTGCTGTAAAAATCTTCCCCTCCCCCGTTATCTTTTTTCCCTCTAATTTTGGCTATTAGATTTGTTTGTGCAAAATCTTATTAATTTCATGGAAACATTTTACTTTCTATAATCTTCTCCATCTCTCTTTAGTCATAAATTCTTCCCTTACTATAATAAGATGATCAATTCTGATGGACGTGGCCCTCTTCAACAATGAGATGAACCCAATCAGTTCCAATAGAGAAGTAATGAACTGAACTAGCTACACCCAGCAAAAGAACTCTGGGAAATGACTATGAACCACTACATAGAATTCCCAATCCTTCTATTTTTGCCTGTCTGCATTTTTTATTTCTTTCACAAGCTAACTGTGCACTATTTCAAAGTCTGATTCTTTTTGTACAGCAAAATAACTGTATGGACACGTATACATATATTGTGTTTAACATATACTTTAACATATTTAACATGTATTGGTCAACCTGCCTTCTGGGGGAGGGAGTAGGGGGAAGGAGGGGAAAAGTTGGAACAAAAGGTTTTGCAATTGTCAATGCTGAAAAATTACATATATATATATATATATATATATATATATATATATATATCTTGTAAACAAAAAAGCCATAATAAAAATATAAAATAAATAATAAATAATTTCTTCCCTTATTCACAGGTATATTTTTCCATTCCTCTCTAATTTAATTATATTATGTATTTTGACTTTATCTTGGTATATGGTGAGATGCTGGACTATGCCTAGTTACTTCCACATTGCTTTCCAGTTTTCCCAGCAATTGCTGTCAAATTGTGAGTAAATTCTTACTCCAAAAGGTTGGCTCTTTGGGCTTATCAAACACCAGATTACTAATGACATGTGTAACTTAGCTATAGGATAGCTAAGTAGCACAGCAGACAGAATGCTTGTCCCAGAGTCAGGAAGACTCATCATTCTGAGTTCAAATCTAGCCTCAGACACTTACTAGCTTTGTGACCTTGGGCATGTAACCTAACCCTGTTTGTCTCAGTTGTTTCATATATGAATTGGAGAGAAAATGGAAAGTCATTCTACAATCTTTTCCAAGAAAACTCCAATTGAGGTCATGAAGAGTCATCGCAACTCAACAACTGTGTATATATCTATTTCACTGATCCACCAATCTATTTCTTAGCCAGTACCAGATTGTTTTGATTTTTACTGCTTTGTAATATAGTCTGAAATCTGGTACTGTTGGACCACCTTTTCATATTTTTTTTCATTGTTTTCCTTGATATTCTTGGCCTTTTATTATTCCAGGTTAATTTTTTTTTATTTTTCCTAGCACTAAAAAATAGTAGTCTGATTGTTATGGTACTGAATAAGTAAACTAACTTAGGTTGAAATGTCACTTTTATAATATTGGCTTGGCTAACTAATGAGCACTTCAAATTTCTCCATTGATAATTTCTCTCTCTCTATTTGTATGGAGAGTACTTGCAGTTGTGTTGATATGGTTCCTGGCAGGTAGACTCCCAAATACTTTATGTTGGTTGCAATTATTTTGAATGGAATTTCTCTTTTTATCTCTTCCTTCTGGTTTTTGTTGGTAGTATAGAGAAATGCTGATAATTTGAGTTTATTTTATATTCTGTAACTCTGCTAAGTTTCAACAACTTGTTTAGCCGAGTCTCCAGGATTCTTTAAGCATATTATCATTATCACCTGCAAATAGTAATAGTTTTGTTTCCTTACTACCTGCTTTTATCCCTCTAATTTCTTTTTCCAGTATTATTAGTATAGCTAGCATTCCTACTACAATAATTGGGGAGAAAATGGATATCCTTGCTTCCATTCTGATCTTACAGGGAGGTCTTCTAGTTTATCCTCACTACAGATAATGCTTGCTCTCTGTTTTAAATAGACATTACTTATCACTTTAAGAAAAGCTGTACTCATTCCTATCTTTCTAGTTTTTTTAATGGGAATGGATGTTCTATTTTGTCAAAAATCTTTTTTATGCATGTATTAAACATGGTTAATTATGTTGGAGTTTTCCTAATATTGTACCAGCCCTGCATGCCTGGCAAAAATTGCACTTTGTCTTACTGTATGATCTTTGTCTTCATATAGATATTTGTTCACATAGGGTGAGCGCTCACAAGGATCAGAAAAAATAATACAAGGATACTCTTGAAGTATCTCTTAAGAACTTTAGAATAGGTTGTATGACATGGGAGACACTAGCACAGAACCACCCAGCCTGGCGTGCCCTTACCAGAGAAGGTGCTGTGCTCTATAAGCAAAGAAGAATTGAGTTTGCCCAAAAGAAACATGAGATGTACAAAATTAGAGTAGCTATGCCAAACACGTTCACATGGACCACTTTTGTCTGACTTGTGGCAGAGCATTCCAAGATTGTATTGTTTTGACCAGTCATAGTTGGACATACTATAACAGAACTCTAACATAGTGATGCCATTTTGTTTCTCTTTGAGAACGAAAGACAACCAATCTTTTTCATATATTGCTATAATCCCATTTCTAGTTTCTTATTTAAAATTTTGGCATAGTCATAGAGGAACTTGGTCCATAGTTTTCTCTCTCTCCTTTTGTGCTTCTTAGTTTAAAAACCAAAACTATGTTTGTGTCATAAAAGGAATTTATCCATTTTGTTGAATAATTTACATAGTATTGAGCTTAATTATTCCTTGAATGTTTGGTATTCCCTTATAAATACAGCTGATGCTGGAAATTTTTTTCCTAACAAGTTCATTTGGGAGATGTTCAATTTCTTTTTCTAAGTTAAGATTATTTAAGGATTTTATTTATCTGTTAAACCAGGCAATTTATATCTTTGTAACTATTCATCCATTTTAATTAGATTATCAGTTTTATTGGCCTATCATTCAGCAAAAGAATTCTCAATACTTGCTTTAATTTCATCTTTTTTGGTGGTTAAGTTCACTCCTTTTCTTCTTTATATTTATAATTTACTTTTCTTCTTTTTAAAATGAAATTAAACATTTTCTATGTTATCGATATTTTTCCATATCCACCTCCTACTTTGTTTTTTTTTAACTTTCATATTTATCAGTCTGTCCTGTGATTTTCAGGATTTCTACTTTGGTGTTTAATTGGGGATTTTTAATTTGTTTATTTTACATTTTTTAGTTGCATTCCAATCCAATCATCTATTATTTCTCTCTTTTATTGATATACATGTTTAGAGATATCCATTTTCCTCTAAGTGATTCTTTGGCTGCATTTCATAAGTTTGGGAATGTTTTCTCATCTCTGTCATACTCTTTAATGAAGGCATTCCAGGCAAACTAATTACAGAAAGTATTCTAAGGATTATACTATTCTTTGATTTTTACCAATCTGTAGCAAATTTTGAAAGTTCTTCCCTTCCATGACTTGGGTTTTCAGGGCTCACTGCTTATGTAAGACACTAAGCCACTTTTATGGATTGGGATAACTTTAGCAGCCTTCAACTCATTAGGCAGAAATTATAACCTGTTTAAGGAACAAGTATATACACAAATACTCAGTCAAAATTCATGTACCAATTTGAAGTAATTTTGAGGCAGTGATATATAAAACTGCACCCAGAGTTGAAGAGTTTAAATTAATTCACTTCCATGGGACTAAGGAAGATCTTTACAGATGAAAAGTTAATTTGTTATTAGAAAAGTCAGGTGACAGAAAGGAAAGTCAAGGCACATTAGTGGCAGAGGGCAATAAAGTAGAAGCACTTGAAAGGATTATAAACTCAATTGGAGAAAATAGGAGAGAACAGATGAGCCAACCAGTTCTCTAAATGATATAAATCTTTAATCAAGAACCTAGAGAAGCAAACACTGTCATATTTCAACCTATTAGGAAGGATCTTCTGAGTATACTTGCAAAACAGAAATATTTCAATGACAAAACAACAATTGTATGAACGGTTGAAATCACTGACCTTCCATGCAGTTTACTCCACTTTGTCTTTTTTAGGGGGCTAGTTAAGGGGGGGAATTATTGCCCGCTTTGCCAGAGGATGCACAGTTACAAGATGTATTAGAGCTCATTTGTTCCAGCTACCTCTTTTACAGTGTGAAAACTGAGGTTCAGAGAGGGGCAATGGCCTGATGTCACAAGGCAGCAAGGGGCAGAGTTGGGATTCAAATCTAAATCTAATCAAAAGCCAGTCTGGATAACACTTAGGTGTTAGAATGGATGATTTCTTTCAATTTCTGACATTTCAAAATTATATAATTCCAATTCTGTATTCATGACCTCTCCTTTTCTTTCATCCTTCCTCCCTACTTCTCTCTGTCTGTCTGTCTGTCTCTAGCTCTATCGCTGTCTCTGTCTCTCCGTCTGTCTGTCTCTCTCTCCCTCTCCCCTCTCTCACTCTCTCTTCCCCTCCTTCCCTCCTTCTCTCCCTCCTTCCCCCTTCCTCTTTTTCTGTTTATATATGAATATAATATATATGTAATACATATAACATATGTTTATATATATATATTAACTTTACATTTATGCCACATATATAACCATACATATATATATACTTATACATAACAACATAAGTTACTTGTTAGGAACATGCTAGCAATACAATATGAATGTTACATTATTTATTGAAGTCTTGTTGACTTTCTAATCCCATCACAACTCAGCACATACAGTATTAATATGCTAAAAAGACATTTTGGTTCTGATGAAAAATCAGGCTGTATTATTGGGGAAAGCAGGGGGGAAGCAGAGTACTCTTAGCTGCTGCTTGATTTCAAAAAAGCAAAATACACAACAAGCTGTGCTTTATTTAAAAGAAAAATCTAAATACAACTGGGCACTTTTGACCAGTTGTTTACAACAGTGAATGCAGAAATAGCTCCAGCAGTTGGACCACCAAAGAGTACATTTGGACCCAAACCAGTTTAATTACAGCACTTTGACCATTTGGGGAAAAAAATCAAAGAACCAAACTGCCCTCTAGATTCCTGGGGGGAGAAAATGATGCTCTCCACATGCAAAAAAGGAGTTTATGGAGAGATCTGTTGTTTAAAAAAATACCTGGCAAACCAAATGGGAATAAAGTTTGTAAGACCAAGCCTTCTTTAAACTAAAAACTATCTTAAGTTGCTGATGCATTCATTCATTCTTCACCTGCTTTGCAATAATGTAATCATGGAAAAACTGACTAAATGAAGTGTACCTAGGGAGCATCAGTAAAAAGTCCCAAAGCTCTATTCTAAAGGTTCAGGTTTAGTTGTTTCAGAGGTGAGCACTTTCAGGAATTAGCCAACATTTCAACAAATGCCTTGATTATCTTGAGCTCTTAATAACAATTATTTATGAAAAGATTAAAATTACATATCTGCCCAAATCTTAGGCTTCAAGGCCATAATGCATAAAGCCCAGATTCTATTTGAATAGTTTTTGAAACACTCATTTCAACATCAATTTGATTGTTCATCACTTCATCTTGGGGGAGGGAGTGACAAAGGGGGCTCAATAAATGACAAAAGGGCACTTTTCAATCATTTTTCTTCATGTGATGCTCTTCTTTTTGTTTGCTTTGAGAGGAAGAAGGGAGGCGATCACAGTATCTTTGCCTTTTTTAAAAGTATATTTTTTCTTATTCTTGTAGAAGTTAATTATCCTATTTTCGTGGCGTGGATCATTTCTGGATTGCAGAGTTCAAAGAATAGGAGGAAGAAATGAAATGTGATTTGATTTGATTGAGCTATTTGTTTTCTGTTCGTTTGTTTTTAGCTTTTATTACCCTCCATATGAATCAACGTGTCAAGTCAAATCCCTGCTCAGATTTTCTTTGAATAACAGACGAGCCACTGAGTCCTGAATCCAGCATGCACTGTTCACATGAACCCCATCAATATGGCCTTACCTATACTCTTTACAAAGCGGAATCACTCCCACTGTAGAACCTTAAGACATCAAGACCAAGTTACTTTGTAAAATTATTGACCTATCCAGCAAAGATATGGCTCTAACATTCAGACACAAGCAACCTCTCCTGACAAATTAGATCAGAGTCACTGGTGTTTGATTCCCCCACATACCACATTCCAATTGAGTATGAAAATGAGAAAGAGAAAAAAATATGTGTATATGTATATACCAATAACTACTGAGCACCTACTTTGTGTAAGAAACCCTTCTAGGCACCTGAGACACAAAGACAAAATGAAAACAAAGGTTTTAAACTCACCCTCCCCAACAAGGTTCATAAGTTGATGTGAAGGAATGAAATTTTGTTCCCTAATCACTACTGACCTGAAAAACTCTTTAGGTTTGTACTATTTCAACAGGACATCAAACTTGCCAAAGAGGTTGACCTTTCAATAACCACATCCTTCAATATAAGCTGCTTGTATTTTACTGTTCTAACTCTTGTGCGTTGTATCAAACATGTGTTTCTTTAAAGTGTACACTGCATCAATAACGTAAGGATCAGTCTTACATCAGTATGGGAACACCAACCAAGACCTAGAGAAATGCAGTGTGCTCAAGATCATAAAAGCAGTAAACTAAGCATCAAGGGTGGTTCCTAAACTCTTATCTTCAGACCTTAGAGGTAGTAAACCTTCTGTTGTACCATGTCATCTACCCCATGTGGTCCCTGCATGGTTACTTAGGAGGTACCAGTGAAGGCCCCTTCCAACTCTAACTCTGTGAGGCTACAAATAAAAAAAAAAACCCACAGGAGACCAGAGAAGAAGAATGAAGGAGAACAGAGCCACAAGAGACTGGAGAGTGATTCATCGCCTGTTTAGGAAGGGAATGAGCACAAGAGAGCCAGAGTAGTCTTAGTGCTTCTGCTCCACTCCATACCTCAAGTCTTCCAGTTCCCTACAGACTGTCAGTGGCTTAGTCAGTGATCATGGAGTTGGTATAAAGAATCAGAAGAAGTAACTTCTTCAGTAGCACTACATGAATTGATACAGCAACAGAGAGACCCTTAGAGCTTTAGGGAAACAAGAGCTATATATAAAGATAACTGTATTGAACTGAACATCAAATTTGCAGCCATGGTAGCATATTCCCCCAAGTATATCTTGAGTCTGAATCTCACCAAGAGACCTTGCTATCAAAGCTTTCTTTCAACCCAAAACAGCGACCAGAAAATGCTCATGTCCCTGGATGACATCAGGCCTCATTGGTCAGTTTAGCTAAGCACTTATTGAACATTGGAAATTTGTCTTGCAGAAAGATCTCTGGAGAAATACTGAATTGGATATAGATTTTTATAATAATGGCTTCTATTTGCTCTGGTTCTATGTGGAGTCAAAATGCTTTCTGGACATCATATCATTTGATCCTCACAACAATCCTTTAGGTTCTTGCAAATATTATCATTCCTACCTCATACAAGAAGTCAGAACCAGAACATAAAAACAATGCACATTGTCAACAACCCTAAAGAAGATGCAGCTTCTAACCAATTCTGAGGCTGCCAAGATGCAGAAATGGAATCTTTGGACTGACATTAGGCTGACCCATTTAGTGAAGACCTTTTTAGAGGTCTTCAAAAGAAAGGCTGCATGACCAGTTGTCATGACCCATTGTAGAATGGGTCCTTTCTTAGGGAAGGAAGCCATCAGGTTGCCCCTAGTAGACACTTCCAATTCTAGATTCTAAACTGTGGTTAAATCTTCTCAAAGCAGGAAGAGTACAAGAGCCTGATGAGGCCTTGATAAAGCAAGGTCATCTGTAGCTAAATCTGTATCAACAACTTTTGAATCCTTTCCCATCCTTTTAAGGTGAATCAAAGTCAGAAATTCCACTAGTTAGTGATCTGTGAATTTATAACCAAAATCCCCTCTTTACAGATGAGGAAAGTGAGGTTGTAAAAAAAGGGTCAAATAAGAGTTAGTTAATGAAGGAAGTAGCCCTCAGACCATAGGTTTTCTAACTCCAAGGCTAATGCTCCCCACTTCCTTAACTTAGATGTCATGAGTGGTCTATCACTAGTTTCTGCATCCTTGAACGCCTGGATATGAGAAACCCAATTATGTTGATTAACAACCAATGCTAATCCCAAGAGTTTACCCATAAATGCACTAAATGCATTAACAACCAATGCTAATCCCAAGAGTTCTGCATTTTAGATCATATGTAAAATTTGGTGTTTGCTTTTTGTTTATTTTAACTGTATTCTCTTATGTGTAGAAAAACAGTTTAAAGACTTTTTAAAATGTGGGGTAACTTAAACATTAATTTTGCACAACATTACTCTGAAAAGTTGTCTGAAGCAATCAGAAACATATGGTGTCATTTTGCAAGCTTCAAAACACAATGAAACCCAGTCAATGCTAATTTGAGAGGACACAATTTCTACCTGAGCTTCAAGTTCCAATTAATTTTTTGCAAAACATGAGTTGAGAATGGCTGCATTTTAAAAATCTTGTAGATCTAAAAGTAAGGCAAATATTAATGTCAAACCTCAATCACGAATGTTTGCAGAGCAGTGACTTTCATTTAGTTATAATAGCATACCAAGGAAATTCATCTTCCAGAGAGAACAGGAACAAATCTCATTAAAGTCAATGGATTTGCAAGGATGTATCTGAGGGCTGATTTTGGTCAAGTTTTACTATATTCTCAGCACGCACATGGGGGAGATGAGGAAGACAACAGAGAAATAGACTAAATTATATGAGCAAATTCATCATGACAATTTGAAAGGTCAAATACCCTAGACTGGTAAATGAAAAGAAAATAGTTTCTGTTGACCTCAATGACCACTTAGTTCATTAGTTGAAAAATGTTGCTCAGTATCCTGAAGAAGCAATTTAATTAGGAGATTTAATGAACCCAAGATCATTTAATTCACCTGTTCTGGGAAACAGCACTCCTTTTTCCTTTGGCTCCAGGACGAATGTAGGTAAGCCAAATGCTGCCCTGGTTATTTATAAGAAGCCATAAGGCCCAAGCAACCCTTACTTCTATGGCATCATTACTTTCGGAGTCTTATTAGAAGGCACTGCTTGGCTGGAAGAAAGAACACAAAGATAAGGTGCTCTGGCACAAAGTAGGTGAACATCTTGTCCAGGATAAACAGATTTTTAGGGCATTCTTCTGCAAGAAGGCTCAATCCACAGATTATGGGTGGGTGAGAACTTTTCAAACAGAAACAGACAAGTCCTTCTAATAGGTTCAGTTGTTTTCTCTATGTTGGGATTGAGAAGGAGGGTTTAGCCATTGAAAAAAAGTCCAGGGGTAGCTAGGTGGCACAGTGGATAGAGCAGGAGCCCCGAAATCAGGAGGACCTGAATTCAAATTCGGCCTCAGACACTTAACATTTCCTGGCTGTGTGACCCTGGGCAAATCACTTAACCCCAATTGCCTCAGAAAATAAAAAAGTCCAGACTTTATAATAAAAAAGTCCTGGTAACTTTATTTCTCAAAGCATTAGAACTTTCTCCTTATTAACTTAATGACTATCAGTCTAAATGCATTGGGGGCAGGATGGGAGGAATTCATAAAGCAGGGGTGGGGAACCTTTTTTCTACCAAAGCCCAGTTGCAATCTTCCCCAACCATATGAACTGAGCAGCTTAAAAAAAACTAAGCAGTGGGAAGTTGTAGTACCTAGTTTTCAGCTCATCATCACCTGGATTTATTTTGGGAGGACCTGACTAAATGATATCTTTGGCCTTTTATGGCCCTTGGCCTAGATATAAAAGAAGGAGTACAAAAAGGAGAATTCTCATCTGTTTTTAGGATACTGAGGCCTTTTTCATCTCATCTACATGCAAATATTTTTGTTTACATAAACTAGATGAAGACTAGTTAAGTAGTTTCCATCTAGTAATTCAATTCAATCTAATAGGCTGGTATAAGGGAAAGAGATTTTAATTTAGAGTCAGATGACTTGCTTGTGTTCCAGTGCCCTCTCTACTGCTGTTTGACTTCACAGAAGTCACAGCCTCTCTGGACCTTAGTCCCTTCCTCTTTAAAAATATGGGGAAGAGATGTATTAGCTGTTCTCTAGCATCCTTGACTGCTCTCAGTTGATGGTCAAACTAAGTGACCCTTTTAAAACTATGTCGGGCACTGAGGATACAAAGACGAACTAAAAAGCAAATCCTTGACTCAGACACTTTTGCAATTAAGTATGTTACAAGACAAAATGTAAGGTGAAGAACAGATCCAAAGTGCTTGGGGAAAACTGAAGAGAGATGAGGATAACAAAGAAACTGTGAGGTTGGTGATGAACTCAATAATATCTCAGTTCTACAGATGACAAAATTGTTGCAGAGAGGTGATCTGCTCTAAGTCATGGACTCATTAAGTGTCAGAGATAGAATGGGGTTCCAGGTCTTCCTAAGTCCAAGTCCAATGTTCTTTCTACTATGCCATGGGGAAGAGAGAACATCAAGCACTGGCAGCTGGAAGAAACACTAGAAGATAACCAGCTCCCATAAGCCTAAAAAAGAGACTATCAAGAGGGAAGAGCACTGGCAAAAGCTATAGAAATGTCTGAGTATGGGGCCTGAAAAAAAACAAGAAACTTCAGAAAGAATACTTGCAGCAGTTGGGCGCTGCAAGTAGCCAAATCACACTGGGTTTTCAAGTGAGGAATCATGAAGTAGATGGAGAATACACATAACTTTTTTAGAAGTAAGGCAGTAAAGGCAAGGAGAGAGACAGGAAATAAGCAAAGTTAATAGGAGGTTCTCCTCCAGGAGAGGGGAGACATAAGACACAGGAAGGAACCAATGAATTAGGAGATACATGTGACGACCACGCTAGCACCCAGAACACCCCAGAATCAGCCCGACTCAGGATAAGCAAAAGTCCTTAGTCTTTATTCTTGGTCTTTAGATGCAGGATTGAACAGGATGGAAGGAGAATCTCTGTGACCACCTTCTTCCTTGTCTACCATCAAAGTGTGACTGGCTCGTCTTACTCCACCCTCTAGTCCCTCCTACAATCCTCTGTATACACCAATCATTGAGCCAGCACAGGATAGTGGGAAGGGCCATTTTCCAAGCATATACCCATAGAGTATTGTCCAATCGGTAATTAGCCCTAAGTGCTTGAACCGACCTCAGTGCAATGAGTTTCAGCCCTCTACAGATACAGAAGATGAAAGAAGCAGCAGAAGATTCCATCAATAAAGATCCCAGGGGACAAGTAGAAGGGATAGACTTGGCAAGGAAGAAAGTCACCGCATGCCACAAAACTGGAGATAGGAAGAAAGAATAATAACTTAAAGAGACAATTTGCCTGCTAACACTATCAAAATTTCCACATGTAAATTAATTTTCCAGTTGGGTAATGAAAAAGTCCCACATTTCCCCAAGTATGTAGATCATTTCAATAACGCAGATATGGCCAAAATATTGTTGTACTATAAACTCAGGGATCAAAGAGAAAAAAAGCCTATTAACTGTATATAAATTCTCTTCATGTGAAAAAGTGATTACATAAAAATTCAATATATTTTGACAGAATTTTCTTATATGTCAGGGTATAACTATTTTATAAGTTAATAGATTATGGGAACCTTTTACTAATATTTATTATTATTTTATCTACTGTATTTTAACAAAAATTACTCTGTTCCAAATCAAAAATGAAACTCCATTTGGTTTCCTTTTATATCTACAAGCTGGAAAGAAATATTAACGGTATAGCATTTGCATTCTCCTGACTTTTTCATCAGATGATCAAACAAATTTGAATATGTATCTGTCTGAGGACCAGTTTAGCTAAGTTTAGAGCAGCTAATCACTAGAAAGTTGCCTAGGAAGTACTAAATTTACTTGGCTCTAGTAACTTAGAAACTCTCTAAGGGAAGCAGAAATGTCACAAGACCCAATGTGCAGGATTACAGACTGAACAAGTTATAGAAAAGATCCATCCATAAAAAAAATAGCAATCTAAGAGTAGGCACTGTATTTAAAAGGGACCTTGGGCCTAAAGAAAAAACAGGCTCACCTGCCTGAGTTGAGGAGATGGGGAGGAAGGAGGATTCAGTTCTTTCCTCTTTAGCCCATTGACTAAACGTAAAACTCATGGGTGACTGTGGGCCCCATCAATGCAATCCCTGTCTCTGCTAAACCAAGGTTTACTACACTCTTGTGATAATTATCCATTCAAAAAGATGGCTCTAACCTCACACCAAAATAATTTCTTATAAGAGACCAAGTCAAAGCACATACACATCTGAAGTAAAAGGTACTTAATGAAAAAGAATATCAACTTAGTAACAAGGAAATGAATCTGGTTTTCAATGCCTGACACATCCTCTCCAATCCGGCCGCAGACTCCCTGTTTGACACATGGAACTTAGTCTTGGTTTTCCAGTGATTTCCAGTTTTGACAGTGGGAGAGAGGCATCACCCAGCTCCCTCATGGAAAGTGCTGGGGCTTAGCATGTGAAGCAGACTGTTCAGTTATTTCCATTTCCATTTCACTGTCACAGAAGCATAGAGACTTGTGCATGTTCAACAGAAACACCAAAAGCTCCTGCTGTTCCCTTTGGCCATTATCTCATGGCTGCCATCTCTCTTCTATATCTTTGCTGCCTGCCAGATGTGATCTCCACAATCAGGCAGAAGGCAACCAAAAAGTCTTATGTCTCAGAACATTTTACAGTAAGCACCAGCTGTGCTCATGTTAGAACTGTGAATAAGTCAATCTGTCAATCAACAAGCATTTATTGAACACTTGTTATATGCCAGGCACTACACTAAATACCAGAGACACAAAGTCCAAAGTCCAGCAATGTCTATTCTCAAGGTTTTTACAGTATAATTAAAGTGACAATATTTTCACATGCATATGTATATACACACAAGTGTGTATGTATCAATATAAATATGCATATATTCATTTATATATGCACATAATTTAGTAATTCCACTGCTACAGAAATTCCCACACGAGAAATTTTCTCTACCAATGAAATTCAGCACCTTATCTGAAACTTCCAGTATAAGAGGGGTTGAGTGAGATAACAGCAGCCAGTGTATATCTGAGACAGGTTTTAGGTCCAGGCCTTCCTTGCTCCAAGTTAGCTCTTAATTTACCGCATGAAGCTGCTTACATATCGAATATACGCAAAATGAATTCAAAGGACAGTCGAAGGGATAAAAATTCTCTTATAGGTTAGATGTAGGGGGGAAAAACCAACAAACCATTGTCTATGGACTTCAATTTATCATGGACTCAAAGGGCAAGAAATAGTTTTAAATGGCATTGCAGGGAATTTCTTTTTCTTATCATTACCTGCAACCCTTTTCTTCCAGAAGGGAATGGGAAGCTTCAGGCCATGGTGAGATGACAATCAATCACTCTCTGCATGTTTTGAAGCCCAAGATTTAGCAGTAGTCTTTTGAGCCTTCCCTTGCCCATACAATCAAGGCCACATTGGGGGGAGGTATTTATTCTTCTACCATCCTGAAAAAAAATTAAAGTTCCTCAATGAGATGTGATGCAAGAATGTCAATGCTAAAGCAGTGAGTACAAACCATCACCTTGAACACACTTTCTATTCTGTCAAAATGATTAGGTCTCTTTAGACACAGGTTTAGAAGTTATTTCCTTTTGTTTGTTTGTTTTTAATAATATTTTATTTTTCCAAATAAAAGTAGTTTTCAACATTTGTTTTTGCAAGACTTTTGTGTTCCAAATTTTTCTAACTCCCTCTCCCCCCAAGACAGCAAGAAATCTGATATAGGTTAAATATATACAACCTTTTAAACATATTTCCATATCTGTCATGTTGTGCAAGAAAAATCAGCCCAAAAGGGAAAAAAAATCACGAGAAAGTGAAAACAAGCAAACAAAAAATGTGAAAATACTATGCTAGAAGTTACTTTCAAAGACACCGTAACTTGTACTAATGAAAAATAAAAAGATTAGCCTTTAAAGGGACAAGAAGAGACAATAAACTGTCAATCGCCATCCTCCATGAAACCCAGATCCTGGTTAATTAGGTTAGATTCATATGATTATGACAGGCTTTTCACAACTGAAGGAATACATAACTGCTCTGAATTGGAAACAGCATCATTTGATTATTAACAATGCTCATTTTACATGCTGATCCTTAGTAACAAAGTTCATTTCTGTTTTTCCCCCCACCAATGCATTCAACTATGGCCAACCCTTAATTATTCCGGGGCTGATTATCCATTCCCTTTGTTTCTCCTCTTCTTCACCACTATAATGTACTCCTAAGTCAATTTCCTGCCTATTAGTGGGAGCACAGAAATGAGCTAAAAGTCAAATAAGTCAATGTAGACTTCTTTTTAACTATATTGGTAAAGGTTTGCTCTCTAGCTTCAAAAAGAAGATTTAATTCTCAGTGGATTTCAATTAACCATTCACTCCTTTGCCCAGGTACCAGGACTGGCATAAGCTGGCAGTAGGCACTACAGCAAAAGCTATCACATTTCACATTCTTGCCAGGAATGAGGTAATCCAGCTACAAAGATGTAGCTTTGCATGTGCATCTGACTAAGTAGGCACAATGTACTTCATTTATTTACTGAATTACATATGGGTATAGGATATTTTTAGATAAATATAATTCTCTCCTCCATAGACTACATTAGCTATATTCCTGGATTTGGCAAACTAAGAAAAAGCCAAGAATTCTTTATAGAAGTTTCTCTGAAGTTAATGGAGTTCCTATGAAATCTTTAGCCATAAATTTTGATTTGGAATTTTCTGAAAGCATAATTACTAGGTCTCCATGAAAACCCTTATCCAATACATCATCAGGGGACGGAGACAATGTTGGCTTCTTGAAGACTGTGTTGATAAAATGTAAATTATTGCAAAAATGATCTCAAGTAGAAGAATGATAAAAGAGTATGTCTGATGTCTGAGGAACACATCCTTATTAAGATGGCTACAGGCTGATAAATTTTTCTATCTATTCTACATAGAGAGGTGGGGATCTGCCTTGGTGGAGAGACTGACTATGCTTAGTAATATCATATCTCCTTGAAGTAAATTTGGTCATAGAGAATTTTCTTTGGAAAAGTAAGCCACAACATATCAGGGAAATGAATGTTTAATAAGGGAGGTCCATGGCAAATATATGAAGGTAACCTGTAAAACTCCTTATTTGATAAGAATTGCTGAAAAGAAAACTCAAAAGGATTTTATCCAAAAAAGAGGTTTAGATTACTGTTGTATACCATATGACACAATAAATTTTGACTGGTTCTAAATGTAGATCGTCATATCACTTTTTTGAAAAAAAGAAAAAAGACAATTTTAATGACATGGAATTTAAAATTTTTGATGAACTGAATTGAAGAAACTACAATATGAAAGGAAAGTACAATATGAAAGGAGCCTGCTGAATGGGAGGGGAAACTGTTATATTATATCTCTAATAAAGTTTTTTTTAATTCAAGGTATATATATATATATATATATATACACACACATATATATTCATATATCGAGAGAGAGAGAATTAACAGAAATACATAAGACCAAGAGCCAATGTCCAACAGCTAAAACAGTTCTTAAATGAAATGTATGCCATTAACAGTCATGCAAAAATATTCCAAGTAAACAGAAATAAAAGCAAAACAAACTAAAACAATTCAGGCTTTACTTCACCTCTAGCAAACTGGCAAAGAAAGCAAAAAGGAAACACTCCTTTTTGGTGTGGTTATGGACACTAATACACTTTTGGTAGAGTTGACAAATAGCTCAACCATTCTGGAAAACAATTAAGAAGTACAAAAAAAGTGATTAAATTCTTTCTACATGGGCCTGTTTACATATAGCTTGCATAATTAAAGAAAAGATACCTCCAAAATCTCCTCTGCACCCTTACCCTTCTGTAAGGGGTGATTTAGTAACAGTCAGGAGAGGTGCAAGAGTTTGAGGTCAGAGTCTGGTCATTCTGCTCAACTTAGGAAAGCAGAAGGAGGCTACCAGGTTAATATCTATCTACCCTCCTCTAAATATTCAATCCATGGGAATTCTTTTTTAGGTTTAAGCTGAACTCTCTTGATGGGAAAGTTGTGCCTCAGAGAGAGGTTTAATGTCTTTGCAGTCAAATGATAATCTACAATGAACGCAGAGAAAATAGCAAATAAACCCATTTGATTTGAGATCAAACAGAAATGAGAGAATATGTATCAGGCAATACACATATATATCAGGCAAAGAACTTATATACTCTTCCATTAGGAGTGAGAAGAGAGAGAAAGGAGGGAGGGCAAAGGTGAAGCTCTTCTACATGTTGGCTTTTATACAGTCTTTCTCTCACCCCTTTTCTCTCTTTAGCTTAGGTCAACTCACCAGGCATGGAACATTGAATAAATAATCTCCACCAATGATAAAGAGTCCCATGTAAATGAACTTTAAGGGGCAAGTTACAATAATAATAGATAATATTTATTTAGTACTTTAAAATTTGCAAAGTATTTTACATATATTATCTCCTTTTATCCTCATAACAAGGTTGGGAGGTTGTTGCTGTCATCACACCCATTTGACTGCAGAGAAAATCAAGCATTAAAGAAATTGAGTGATTTGCCCGGGGCCATAAAGTTACTCAATATCTAGGTAAGACCTGAATTCAGGTCTTCCTGATTCAAAGTCCAGCTTTCTATTTACTATACTATCTAGCTGACTCAATACCTTAATATTTTCAACTACCAAAAATGTAAATAAACAATAAAACAAAACTTAGCACTATAATAATCATGGATAACATTAGTCCAGAGAAAAGATCTATCTTCCCTTATTTTATGAAGATAGGAGATTACAAGTGTAGAATGCTCTGGATGTATGTAGTTAAAGAGAGTTGATAGATCAGTTGTTTTAGCTTGATGTTATTTCTTCACTTTATTTCCATCAATCAATCAGCAAGCATTTACTACATACTTACTGTGTTCAAAGCACCGTATTAAGGTGCTTGAGATATAAAGACAAAATCAAACAGTTCCTAACCTTAAGAAACTTAAGAGTCTATCAAAGTAAATAACATGTATATAATAAGTAAATACAAAACAAATTTCAAATAAATATAAGATAGGGGAGAGAAGGAAAAAACAGGAGCAAGTAAGGCATATATGACCTGAGCTTTGAGTCAGCTGTCTTCTCTATCTGGAATTCTCTCCTTCCCTACCTTAACCTTGCAGCTTCTTAGCAGTGGATGAATCATTATCCAAGTCCTAGCTTCACTGGCACATTTTGCTCCCCAGATCAGTTTATGGCTATGGTAACTTTTGTGGTTTTACTTTTTTTTTTTTAATGTAGTTACCCCACATCCATTTTCACCAAGGCTGTTATAAAAGGAAAAGAAGCTATACCGCAAAAGGAAGAATTTAGGCCAGATTTAAGAATAAACCCCCAATGGGAAGAATTCTCAAACCCTCAAAGTTTTTACTGGGGAAGGCGGTTATATATCCTTTTCCCCTAAGATCTATAAAATATAATTGATGTGTCTTTTTTCTGGGCTGCTATAAGTATAGTTCCTTCTTGAGATAAAGTGATGAACTGAATGATGGGGCCTCAGGGTTTCTACCTTTCTACCTAAAGGTTCCTGGATCTCTGTTCCTTGATATTATGAAAGTAATGTACCCAATGCAGAAGTAACAAGAATCACAGAAGTGGGAGAGGCAGCATGATGCGGTATGGCAGAAAGAGCACTGGATATCAGCAGTGGTACTAATGAGCTGACTGACCTTGAGTAGGACATTTTCATTTGCTAGGCCTTAGCTACATCTTCAGTACAACATGATGGTTGGGACAGATGATCTCTAATGTCTCCTCTACACCCCACAGCATTATTAGCAACACCTCTATGACTTCTTTCATTTTTTAGCTAGACATGATCCCTGTCTTCCAATCTCTCCAGCTGCTTGCCTCCATAATATGTACTTAATCCTATTGTAATTTGGGTTAGACTTATTTATCTCCATGCCTCATTGAAATACTAAAATATGACTGCCAAGGTTAAAGATATAATGATAGTGTCTTTTCCTTTTGCTAAACCAAGATCCCATGGAAAATGTCACAGACGTGCAATAAAATATCACTGGCAAGATATTTAGGCTCAGGCTTCCATTGTGTGTACCAAAAACACATCCTAGGACTAAATTAGACCCAATAATTCAAAAATAATTTAAACACTCTGAAGGAATCAACACTGCAAAATCTTGTACAAAGTGAAGGGCACTGGTCAACATGCTCCCATTTGTCAATGCAGAAAATCTGACAATTGGATAAGCTTCAGTATTAGGTAGAAAAAGAAATGATCCTAAATAAATAAGAACAGAGATAATGTTCTCTTGAGCCGGCATGTTGAGAGGTCAAATAAAGAGATTCAGAGGGACAGATATAAAGATAAGAGAGGCATGCCTCCAAGACTCAATGCCAAAGATCCAGATGTCTTTCTTCTAGCAGTAGGGATGGCTCCTTTGATATAGGAGTAAACAAAGGATGTGGAGAAAGAGTTGTGACAAAAAGACATCACAGAATTATCCTGCAATTCCTGAATTAAATAACACTGATGGCTGGTAATTTGAAGCTGAGCAGCAATCACACACTACTTCATCTAAAAGCAAGGCGCTAGACATGATCAACTTCTCACTTTTGGTAGTTAACACTTTCCAAATCATCCTCAGATGCTCTTTCCTAAAGGGATGAGTAGTCCCAGGTGGCTCTGAAGAGACGGCAAAAACAAGAAAATCAGTCCACTTCTCTAGACACCCATTTCCAAATTCTAGGCTGGTTAATGTGGCATGCCACAGTTCAGCCTGAGGATAACGGAGAAGAAGGGACAATACCTCACTCCGACAACTGGCCTGGGACAAACATTGCCAATTCCCACTGGAAACATACTCTGGAAAATGACATAGGTTATTTGTGGCAAGAAAACAAAACAGAGTGAGTTCTAAATCAAAATTCTATAGTCAAAAGAATGGTGGATCCTTTTCGGTTAAAAATATGTTCCTACTATCAAAAATAAAAGCATCTATTTGTTACCTTTTACTTTCTGCTGTGGCCAATACCTATCCCTACGAGGTGGTTTTAAGCTTTTTGCTTATCAATAAACCTCAAAGGCTGCTGACTTAGATCCTAAATTCCCCCCAAACCTTTGGACGTATAGTAAGATCAGTGGATAGGCTTCCTATCTGTGACATAAATTTTGAAGACAAACCAGAATTAAAGAAAACCTATTGAAAAATACAAAACAAAGCTACATGCTTTGAAAACAATACTCCCATGACTTTATGATCATTTTGAGTATTTTTTTTTGAATAAAAATGCTAAAGATTTGTGGAAAACATTGAAGATTGAAGTCTTTTAAAAGGCAATAAGAATTATGCTCTTTGACCAATGGATCAATAAGAAGAATCGGTTTCTAGGAATGAGTTTTACATGCAGCTGTCACTGACTTGTGTTATGATAGCCAACTAGCTCCCTTTCCTTAAGTATAAAGGGGGCTTAGTATTTTCAAATTGAATAACACATAGAAAATATTTTCCCCCCAAAATCTTACCCTAATACATTGTTGTAGTATGAAGTGATAGACACTGCATTCTCAAAAGCTCTAACACAAAAATCCAAGTTTTTGGCATGTTTTCTCTAATGGAAAGATCTCATGGACAATCATGGACTTCATTCATCTGCTATTAGCTCTTTACCAGGTTAGTTCAATAGGAGTTGAGCTCTCTGGCTAATATAATACATGATAGAAAGTAGAATGAAAATGTCCATGATTCTTGTGTGAAATAGAAGTGAAATAGAAGGGGTCAGAAGCTACTAAGAATCACACAAAATTTCTTAAATCCCTTATTTTTGTTGTTTAGCCATTTATTTCAGTAGTATCTGACTCTTCACGAACCCTTCTGTTGTATTCTTGGCAAAGGCACTGGAATGGTTTGCTATTTCTTTCTCCAGGTCATTTTACAAATGAGGAAACTGAGGCAAGTAGGATTAAGTGACAAAGCTAGGATCACACAGCCACATTTAAACTCAAGTCTTCCTAACTCCAGGCCTGGCATTCTATCCATTTTCAGATACTGTAAATGGGAGATCTTTGTTAAGCAAACAAAGAATGGGCAGAACTGAACTACCTTCATATTGAAATTTTTACTATAAAAGTCATCAAAAGATTTTTTTAAAAAAATCAGCTTGGCAAAATGATTGATCACTGATACAACTTGGAGGCCTGATTAAGAATATTGGATAAGTTAATTTTGTATTAAAAGCAACAATAATTTCATTGGACACTAGGGTCATCACACTTTTCAGTGACCACTATGAGCATAAACAAAAAGACCATCATAAAGATGTAGTTTGTGTACCAATATTTGTAGCAGATATTAAAGGAATTATGAAAGCCTACCAAAATCTGATGATATTCTTCAAACCATGTCGACATTACATTAATACTTGAGGACTTCTATGTTAAAAAAAAAAAAAGGAAAATGAATAAATACAAAGACTGGATCTCAGATTATTACCATTTTATTAGCACATTTAACTGATAGAAATCATTAACTATAAAAGGGGAAAAAGACGACAGAAACCACAGCAGGCAGCAAAAATATGATCTCCACTAATGTCCCTTCCACTTCTAAATCTATCAATCTGTGACTATTCCAAGAGAGAATCATGGCAATCAGTGGCAACGATGATTTACATTACAAATTCAATTGTAAAATATTTTAAAGGATGATGGCCAGACTTTACAAAGCTTATCATATACATAAACACATACACACACGCACATAAAATGAAAACAATGGAGTAGAAATACAAGCATACAGAAAACTAGGTATTAGATGCAACTAAGATGTCTTTGTTTTAAAAGCATTTTATTTCCAAAACATGGGAATAGTTTTCAACATGCATCCTTTCAAAACCTTGTGTTCCAATTTTTTTTCCTCCCTCCCCTCCACCTTCTCCCTAAATGGCAAGTAATCCAATATATGTTAAACATGTGCAGCTTTATTATACATATTTCTACAATTACCATACTAGACAAAAAAATCAGATCAAAAAGTTAAAAATAAGAAAGAAAACAAAATTAAGCTTTAAAATTTTCAGAATATTCACAGATGAAACTGGGATAGGGGAAATGATTAACAATGAAATAAATTTGCCAAAGTGGTTTTTTTTTAATAAAAATCAATTATTACCATCAACTAATATAGAAATGCCACATGCGGATTCGATAATCTAATGTGTTGTATAAATAAAGGGATATGGCATTTGAGAAGATAAGATTAAAAGGAACTACTTAATTTGACCAAGTACATAGAAGAAATCTGCCAAAGAGAATTCAATTTTGAAGGTGTTGAAGCCTTGATTTTAAATAAAAATCTGAAGGAGACAATGCCAAAATAATGAGGAAAAAATTCATATATTTCCATTACCCTTCTCCCAAAGGCACCTGAGAAGTGAGATCATATGGACAAATGTTCATTTATATGTCTGTGTACAAGTCCAAGTTATTCTTCATTAAATAGGAAATGGAAAGCTTTCTGACAATTCTCTATAGCAGATTACAACTTAACAGTCTTATCACTTGATAAAAAGTAGAAAAAAATACAATACTGGGCTATATTTACTAATTCCTATTTAGAAAAGAAAAACTAATATTTTACTTACCAGAGCAAAAGACAGCTTTCTTCTCCAAAAAGAAGTTCCTCCTATAGAGTTTAAGGATTCTAATTGTATTCTCTAGGTAACACCGTCTTGTAAAGCAAGTCATTTTATGGTCAGTATCATTATCAGAGGAATAAGTACAAACTGAGGCAAGCCTTGGAATATACTAGCACTAAGATATTTTAAGAAACCATCTCCAAAGCAAAAAATTCTCATTATATAATTTCGATAATCTCTAAACTCAGGAAAAATAATTTCAACAGCTCAAAACTACAAGTTTTCTGCTTCCTACATTCTCTACTTTTTGTGGAATGCTTCCAACATGATATGCTATGGACCCCACATACTCAATGTACCAAAAGCTCTTAGTCTGCATCACAAACTGTACTAGGTGCTGGTCCTTCAAATACCAGCCAACAAAAGACAGCCCACTCAACACCAGGGCTTAAAACCTTTCTCCTGGTCCTATCAAGACTTGCCATGTTCTGCTGATTCTTCCCCCTAAGTATGTGTCATATGATTTTTTCTTCTTGTTATCTTTAGTTCATGATCTTAATTCAAGTATCATCTCTTACATGAATTTTCATAAAGTCTTTAATAGTAGTTCCCTTATCTCCAATCTTGGTCCTCCCTAATCCAGTGAAACACTAGAGTGTAGCTTTTTTAATTGCATAAATCTGCTGATGTCACTGCAGGCCCTCCACGGCTGACTCCAATTTTCCTTTTAAGCCTTATTTAACAAGACTTTTTTTCATTTATAAAATGAAAGTAATGGCATGAAATTATGGGATGTCCTTCACGATTCAGCCATACTGGATTACTGATCATTTTGATCCCTCTCCTGTCTCCATGCATTTGCCATTCCTGTGCCTGAAGCAGCCTTCCCTTATACCTCTCCCTTCTTAAAACCTCATCCTGAAAGATCCAAATCCCATATTATCTCCTTTAAACAACTTTTTCCTGTCATCCCTATCTGGAAGTTAAAAATTCTTGTTGTTTGACTGCAGCTCTCAATACGTACATAACATTTTACTAACTGTTCCTTGTGTCCGGGTCTTACCGTCCCAATAAATTGTGCGTCTACTTTATCTTCACACATCTTGTATCTAGCACCCTGTAGATATCTAAAATTGTGAAATGCATCAATTTAAGCATTTGCAATAATAATCCATTGACCCATAATTGCCTTTATCATTTACTAGCAATCTGTAGTGCCACTGACAATTTCTAACAAACTTTTCAGCTTATTACAGCTCAAATTTGATGTGCTTATAACTGTTCCACTCTGCCTTTCAACTATATTTAACATATTCTTTTTTCTTATTCCACAGCAACTATTAAGCGATACAAGGTCTCTCCTAATAACTTTAGCATTGATTGCATGACATGAAAAACGCTGGCAAAGACCATCCAATACTGTGTGCCCTTATCAGAGAAGGTGCTGTGCTCTATAAGCAAAATAGAATTAAAGTAGCTCAAAAGAAATGCAAGATGTGCAAAGTCAGAGAAACCAATTCAAATGTTCTAACGGACTATTTGTGCCTGAGATGTGATAGAGCGCTCATGTTGGTCTGGTCTGCCACAATCAGACATACTGTAACTTGACTTTAACATGGTGATGTCATTTTCATCCTCTTTGAGAACAAAGAACTCCCTCTACCAGCCACCAACCAACTGAATGCACTGGTTACAACACTTCGCTGGACAGTATTCTCTAAAAGCTCATTATAACTCTCACAATCATACAACTGGAAGGTCCTTGGAAGATTTAAAGAAGTCCCAGATATAGCTGAAAAAGTAACCCATCCATAACAAGCCTAAGAGGGGGTCACAACTGGTCTTTGTTTTGAAAACCTCCAGCAAAACAAGAAGGAGAAGTTGAAGGTAGCATGTAAAAGATATTTCAATCTGATCTGAATTCTTATCATTGTGGGTCATGCCTTTAACAGGTAGCCTTTAACTCACTGCCCTTTCACCGGTGACTATGCACTTTTATAAATCTCTCCTGACAACCTAGACCATATACTTAGGGTCTCCCTCTAGATCTCTTGCCACTTCACAGATGATAATAATGGAGCCTGCAATCTATCCATCATCTATCACTACCTGAAGCTATATAACTAGCTTATTTCCTTTTCTGATCATAAACTTCCCAGATATCTTTTGCTCTTCTTTCTCCTTTATCCATATAATGTTGCTACTTATAGCACTAACCACCACGCACCTCCCTCATGGTCCTTTGATCTTTTGTCAGTGACTATGTCATTCCATAATAATCATAAAAATGATATCTATATAGTACTCTGTGATTTGATATGCATATATTATCCTAACTGATTCTTACGATAGTCTTGCTGAGGTATTGCCACCAATTTGCAAATCATCTTGAAGAATACTAGATGAAGCTACAAAGGTGAAATGGGACAAGATTACAGGAAAACTCTGCTAGAGATTCTGAATTTTCTATTCTAGAGAAAGGGGAGTGGGTTTTTTAATCAAAGAGTGACGTGATGAAATTGATTTTTAGGAAAATTCTTCTAGTGTACATGACAGCTCAGAGAGTAGAGGGAAAGAAGGGAGGGGAAAACCAGTTAGGGAAATTTTGAAGAAATCACAGATTGGAGGTCAGAGGGCCTAGACAAAAGTTAAATGGCATGCTTGATGCTAAATGGACCAGAATCCTTGCTGGCAGTTGGAGCCCTACATACTTTCTTATAACCTGATTTGGATAAAACTAATTTTCTCTGTTTTCTGAATACAGCTCATCTGTACTCTGTCTTCTCTCAAAGGCTGGTAAAACTACTCAGCATGGAGAACTTTCTGTAATTTTAGGTTTCTTTCTGAGAGATCACATTTTCTTTTAAATATATTTTCACTTCCAGTTCAATTCTACTTTCTGCCTATGCTAGTTAAAAACAAAGGAAACCCCAAAAAAATCCACAATCCATTTTCTTTTCCTCAGAGAGTATTATATAACAGGCTCTTAAAAATCCCATTTTAAGGAAAGATTTGAGCATTCAGCTGAGTCCTGTTTAGGGAAGCTCAATTACTGACATTTATAATGTGTGATCCATGTAGGGAAGGTGCCATTAAAATATGAGCCTTTTTATGTGGACCAAGTTCCATCATATAAAAAGGTTTCCAATAAGAATTAGATTTTCCATCCTTTAATCTCATCTGCATAAAGGCTGTTTTTGTGACATTACCTTTTCTCTACTGTCCTTCCATTTTGTCCCTTGGAGCTAAACACAGGTAGGAAAGCAAGATCTTTGCCTCTTCACATTTGCTCTTAGGACGGGCAGGAAATTTTACTGGAAACTGCAAGTTACTAAAGCAGGAAGATAAGCTATTATCATGCTACCTGTGATTACTGACTCAGCCTGACAACAGTGATGAAAATGACAGGGATGATGTCAGTATCAAAACAAGCTAGTCATAGGCACCCAATACTTTTGCACAGTTAGTTCAAAATAGTTGACGTATAAATTATAAATGGTACGAATTGAAGGATCCCTTACAAGGATGGTAATGGTACCACCCATGGTTCAACAAATCAACCTGCTAGGTAAAAGAAGTAGCGGCTCATACATTTTAGCGTGACAAACTGGAGTAAGGATGAGTAGGATTTTTTCTCCCCCATAATTTCTATCCTAGAAAAACAAAGAAGAATGCTTTAACTTTTATTTCAAGGATGAGGCACTGGTAGTATGAGAGACTCCAAGTTTTCATACATATAAAGAAAATGGGATGTCCTACAGTATAATGACAAAAAGACATTAAGGAATAACTGACAGGCAACTAAATGAAGGTATGAAACACAATGCCAATTCTTTGAAGGCAAAAACTGATTAGATTTTTGTCTCTGTATCCCCAACGTATGGCATAACCATGACCACGGTGGATGCTTACTAAATGTGTAATAAAGAAAATGAAAATCATGACCCTGGAGTACACTGCCATATCCTATCATCACAGATTTAAAACGAGAAGAGGCCTTTGGGGTCCTGCTGCCCAATCCCTTCATTCTACGATATTTTATAGATTAACAAAGGAAGCTCAGAGAGAGGTAGTGATTTGGTCAGAAACGCATAGACAACATCATTCTTTCTATTCCTCAGAAGGCCTGAGAAGAAAGAGTCATGAAAGAAGGCAAAAATTAGGATGAGGGGACAATGGAACTCTTTGTGGTACCTTTCTGGTAACACAGAGGCTTCTTTTTAAGGAGACTTTGATAGTATAAGTACCAAATTTCTAACTCCCTAAATTCTTACTGTCTCTTTCTTGGATCTTGCTGATCTCAGTATAACCCACTATCTTTCTAATCCACTCCTAGGCCTACTACAGAACAGACCTAGTGGTCCCCAAGTGGTGGCCTTTATATCTTAGTCACAAATAGGAACACATTCTAAAGCTTAGAAAAAGAATCTAATAAGCTTCCTTTGGGCACTGACTTGCAAAGAACAATGCTGGGAGCACACAGACACAGATATCAGCCCCATAAATGTGATGAATTAGAAGACAAAGTCAATGATAAACACCTAGAAGGGCCTAGAGGGTACAGTTTGTTATCTTAATATAATGAGTGTTTATGTTAAACAGATTATGCTTGAACCACTGCAAGTTGAGCTTAATGGTCCTGCTTCCCAAAAGCTCAGTTCTATATATCACATAATAGTGCTTCACCTCTGTTTATTGTTTTATTTGGTGTACTTGAACAATAAAAAAACTTCAAGAAGAAAAGGGACTTCATTATTCCTCCCATCAATACAAGCAGGATGCTGAGATTCTAGTTTGGGAGAGAAATAATAAGAATCTAATACAATATTCAGGTCTTCTCATCCAAGAAATTAACATTGCATTCAAAAAAGTCATAAAATCCAAGAACAGAAAGAAACCTCCAGAGGTCAAACAGTCCCTCATTCTTCCTCATGAGACTAAATAGTAACAGTAATGAGAAGGAGAACTGACACATTGATAAGTAAGTTGATGGTTTGCAAAATGCTTTGCATGTTTTAATTTTTTTGAACTCACAAGGTCCCTGGAAAGGAAAATAAAAAAAGTATCTGTATGCTCATTTTCCAGATGAGAAAACTGAGTCTCACAAAAATGACATCCAATCCAACTCAAAAACATTTATTAAGCCAAATGCAGAAGGGAAGGTAAAAGAAGATACCAACGGAATGGAAAAAAGTTACTCCTTGACATCAAGGTCCTTCCATTCACTGAGAAGATCAAATATATACAAAGACACAAGCAGTGAAGTAGATAACGTGTGAAAGAAGAGCACATGATATCTAGAGAAATGAGAAAAAGCTTCAGGTAGAAGTTGGCAATGTCGATGAGTTGTAAAGGAAGCCAAAGAGTCAGAGGGAGGATGACATGTATATCAATCATGAGAGAAAGCTTTTCAAAAGGCTGTAGTCAGATATGAAATTCTGACCTTAGGGAACTTGCTCACAGTTCCACTGAGGCAGGATGTGAGCACCCATCTTCTGTGTCACAGTTGTCTCTGTAGGTCATCAAAATGATCATTTTACAGTTCTACCTCCCTTATACTTAACCATCTGAAAAATACTAAATCTAAAATTCAGGAGCACAAACCTGAAAGGGAGTTGATTTTTCCTTATAGTAAAGGTATAAAGACTACTTTAAGCTCTTAGCCACACATAAAATATGGGAACCACTTAAAAGACATCTAAGACATTCTTGAAAGACAAAATATTATGGAAGATCTAAAAAGAATGTCAGTGTCAAACAAAGAGTTAGACACCAAAGTAAGATTCTTTTGATGGTCTTCTGATTATATCTCAAATGAGGTTGAGATTACAGGATGAGTAGAAGAGGTGGTATTGAAGGTGGACTTTAAGGGGTGGATTTGAATCCTATAAACGGAGAGGAAAGAGGCCATTTTAGAGCAGCAGAGTAGACTAGCCTGACTGGAACATACAGTGCATGGAAGGGAATGAGATAAAGTAATCAAGCTCAACTGGAAGGGTGGTAGAGCATTGCAAAGGACTTTAAAGGCCAAACAAAGGAACTGAAACTTGTATATTCATTTTTTTATGAACCCAAAAATATACTTCTATGCATATAGCAGAATACAATAAGATTTTCTGTGAATTTCCATTTCATATTGTTTTCTCCTTTGAATATATAAGAAATTCTACATATAATTTTCAAAACTCTCCTACTTGTTTGTGCTTCCTTCAAAATGTCTCTGTTCTCTTTTATACATGTTTTTAAATATGATGATGACACTCCTCTGGTATCACTACTACAATCTCCCCTCCCTACCCTAAAATAGAAACACCAGTAAAAAAAGCATAGTCATGCAAAACAAATATACATGGTAAGCCACATCAATAATTCTATGCCTCTTTCTGCAACTTGTGTCAATCACTTCTATCAGTGACAATATCAAATATTGTCATATTTTGCTCTGAAGACACCGCTGGTCATTGCAGAGCTGTTAAGTTGTCTCCTTTACAATGTTCTTGTCCTTGGATAAAATATTCTGGTTCTGTTCACTTCATTCTGTGTTAGTTCATACTACTCAACCTTCCCTGAATTTGTCTCCAATTAAAAAAAAACCCTCCATTATATTTATATAACACAATTTGTTAAAGCCATTCCTCAATTTCCCTAGCAGCAGTCTGATTCAACCCCCAAAGAACTGAACTCTTCACTTTTGATTATTCCCTCTTTGGTATGGGGAAATTTTTCTTTTTGCTTGAAACTATTCCCTCATTAATTATCTTCACTCCTTACACTTCCTTCTACCCTCTTGTTTTTTTGTTGATTTTGAAGCATTTCTTCATGAAACTATATGTGTTCAACCCTCCTTTATTCATTTTAGATAACTGAGCTTTATGTAATATCCCCGCCTGCCTCCATGTTTGTATCATCTTTTTTTCAGGGACCCCATTTCTGAGAAACAGGCCTCATTTTCCCCTGCCTATTTTTTTACACTGGCATATCACTCAATTTATCTCCCCTTATATTTCCCCTGAAAACCTTGAGGACAGAGTCAATTCCAGTCCTTCCAAAACACCCACACATGCACATGCATATACCAGAAACTATTTTATCTGTCTCAATACCCTTTGGAGACATTGATTCTAAAGAGACATTCATTTCTTCTCCCCTATTAGAGTATTAGTACTAGGAATGTCCTGACAAGATAGCTGACAAAATGGGAAGGATTCAGTTCCTATTACATAAGATCTTTTGGCTACCTGTGTATTTCAGATGTAGAAGTGAAATTATCTTCTCCCCCAACCCCTACCCTCTTTTTAATTTCCCTATTTCTGTTGAGGTTGGCACAATCATATTAGTCACCACTCACCTAGCCAGTCTGATTAAATCTTACATTGCACCTTTCCCACCCCTGCCTTTAGTATGTGGTCCTGTAATGTTGGTCTCTTTGTTGTTCCTCCAAGATGTTCTATGGCCCCTGTTTTGAGCATTTTCCCCTGGATATCCCCCATGCCTTGAAAGTTCTCTCTCTTCATCTCTGTCTCCTGACTTAGCTAGCTTTCTTCAAGTTCAAATTAAAAACTTACCTTCAACAGGAAGCCTTTTCCTAGTCCCCTTAATTCTAGTGCCCACATTTAGTTGACAGCTTCCATTGTATATTGTATATAGCTTGTCTGTACATAGTTGTTTGCAAGTTGTGTCCCCTCCACACCATTAGACTATAAGTTCAGTGAAGGCAGCAAATATCTTTTGCCATTCTTTTTATCTCCATTTCACAGCACATAATAGGTGTTTATTTTTGTTGACTGACTGAAATGTAGTTTCTCATGGGATAACTTGAACGTTATTTGTGAGAAATTCAGGATATTTGTAGAGTTAGTGTGCAGGAGCTGGGCCGCCTGCCTCTGTTTAGCATCATCTTGGCAGGAAGAACAAATTCAAACTTTACTCAACGTGAAACAGAAAGACACGATTTCTGATAAGGGCAATATATGTGTAAGAAAAGATTAAATTTGCAATATTGTGAAAGATTTGTTGAAGGGTAAGATAGGAGGGGAATAAGACTTGCTAAATGATCATTTCAATAATTAAGAAACCAAAATAAGGACCTATACTAGAGTAGTGGCCATGGGAGTAGAGAGGAAGAAATAAATGCAAGTGCTATAGTGCAGTAAGTGCAATAAGTGCAAGTGCTTGATCCCTTCTTCCAATTTCTCTACCAAATTCCACTCCCCATCCCCCAAAGAAAAGAGGTAGTAGATTTGAAGAGACTGAATATAAATAAGAATAGGATATAACTGATGAAGAAAGTGACTATAAGACTTTGCACAAAATCACTAAATTGAATCCCATGCATACCTGAACAGGAATCCTCAACAATGTCCTCCACAAGTGACTATATAGCCTTTGCATGAAGACTTCAAGTGAGAGAGAACACACCATTTCCTGAGGCACCTCACTGCACTGTGCAGTAAAATATATTTGTTAAAAAACATTTTTCTGGGGGGAGGATTCGGGAAGAATGGCAGAATAGGTCAGTAGATTTTTAAACTCTTCAGATTTCCCTGATAAACAGAACAAAATTGTGCCTTAGGGCAAACACAGACTGATGAATAATCAGGAAGATTTGGGAAAGAACAGGGGTCCTTCTGGCATAACCCAAGAAGATCAGTTGAAAGACCCCCTGGCAGTGGATTAACCGGGGTGAAGTAAACACCTCCAGGCTAGCTCCACACAAACACAGAGTGGGTGACTTTTGGGTATCTGGGTGTGATTGGAATCTCAGTAGGAATCATAAAAAAATTTTATCTCCTGGGCACCTTGAGGAGGGGGGAGTGCGGAGTCCCAGAAGACTGAGGGAACTGTGGCTGATCAGGAACACCAGGCCTAGCTGTGCTGCAAAGACTAGGCTCTGGGATAGAAGGAACCAGCACACCAGTGAATATAGAAGCAGTTGGGGATGGAGGCTGCTGGCTGCTGGCACTTGCAACAAAGTAGAACTTTTCATTTGGGGTTCCTAGTCGGAGAGGAAAGTTGAAGTGAAGCTAAAGGCAATAATCCCAGACTCCATTATCAGAAGTACTTACATTAACATCTCTCAAAAAAATCAACTGGCAAAGAAAAAAGAACCCAGTCATAGAAACTTACTATGACAATAGGTAAGAACACAATTCATCTTCAGAGGACAATGAAGTAAAAAGAAAAGCTTATAATACTCCAAAGAGTAATGTTAAATGGCTAACTGTCCAGAGAGAATTTGTAGAAGAACTCAAAAAAGAATTTAAAAATCAACTGAGACTGAGAAAAACTAATTATATATATATATATATATATATATATATATATATATATATATATATATATATATATATATATATGTATATGTGTGTGTCATATATATATATATATATATATATATATATATATATATATATAGACACACACACACACACACACACACACACACAACAAGAAAATTATGAAAAAAAGTAATACAACTAGAAAAAGACGTACAAAGTTTTGAAGATAAAAATAAACTTTGATAATTAGAATTGGGCAAAGGGAATCCAGCGCAACTATAAGGGACAAAGAAATAAGAAAACATTATAAAGAATGAAAAATAGAAGATGAGAAACATCTTCTAAGAAAAACAACAGATATGGCAAACAAATAATGAAGGAACAATATAAAAATTACTGAACTACCTAAATGCTATTAGCAAAAAAAAAGAACCTTGAAAATAATGCAAGAAATAATCCAAGAAAATTGGCCTGGAGTGATAGAACAGGAAGGAAAAGTAATTAATCACCAACTCAAAGAGATACTTTTGGAAAACACAAAGGAATATTATTGCCAAATTTCAAAAACCCCATAACAAAGAGAAGATTTTCAAAAAAAATCCAAGAAAAAAAATTTATATGTACCAGAGCTACAATTAGAAGTGTATAAGACTTATCAGCAGCCACAATAAAAGACTATGGGTTCTGGAATCATATATACCAACAAACTAAAGAACTAGGCCTATACATTGACCCACACTTCATACCGTATACAAGATAAGGTTGAAATGGGTTCATGATCCAGACATAAAGAATATTATAAACAAATTAAAAGAACATGGGATAGTTTACCTCTCAGATCTGTGGAGGAAGAAATTTGTAACCAAAGAAGAAATGGAGAGCATTAAAGATCACAAAATAGATAATTTTGATTATATTAAGTTAAAAAGTTTTTGTACAAACTAATACAGACAAGATTAGAAGGGAAGCAATAAACTGGGAAATATTTTTACATTCAAAGGTTCTGATAAAGTTCTCATTTTTAAAATATATAGAGAACTGATTTAAATTTATAAGAATTCAAGGCACGTTCCAATTGATGAATGGTCAAAGGATATGAACAATTTTCAGATGATGAAATTGAAACTATTTCTAGTTATATGAAAAGGTGTTCCAAATCAATATTGATCAGAGAAATGCAAATTAAGACAGCTCTGAGGTACCCATATATACCTCTCAGATTGGCTAAGATGACAGGAAAAGATAATGAAGAATGTTGGAGGGGATGCGGGGAAACTGGGACACTGATACATTTTTGGTGGAATTGTGAATGGATCCAACCATTCTGGAGAGCAGTTTGGAACTATGCTCAAAAAGTTATCCAACTGTGCATACCCTTTGACCCACCAGTGTTCCTACTGGACTTATATCCCAAAGAGATCTTAAAGGAGGGAAAGGGGCCCACGTGTGCAAGAATGTTTCTGGCAGCACTTTGTATAGTGGCCAGAAACTGGAAACTGAGTGGCTGCCCATCAGCTGGAGAATGTCTGAATGACTTATGGTATCTGAATGTGATGGAATATTATTGTTCTGTAAGAAATAACCAGCAGGATGATTTCAGAGAGGCCTGGAGAGACTCACAGGAACTGATGCTAAGTGAAATGAGCAGAACCAGGAGATCACTGTACAAGGGAACAACAGTATTATTATATGATGATCAATTCTGATGGACATGACTCTCTTCAACAATGAGATGACTCAAACCAATTATTCTTGTGCAGTGATGAAGAGAGCCATCTACACCCAGAGAAAGGCCTGTAGGAACTGAGTGCAGACCACAACATAGCATTTTTATTCTTTCTGTTGTTTGCTTGCATTTTGTTTTCCTTTTCAGGTTTTTTTTCTTTCTAGATCTGATTTTTCTTATTGAGCAAGATAACTATATAAATGTCTATACATATATTGCATTTAACACATATTTCAACATATTTTATATGTATGGGACTACCTTCCATCTAGGGGAAGGAGTGGGGGGAAGGAGGGGAAAAGTTGGAACAGAAGGTTTTGTAAGCGTCAATATTAAAAAATTACCCATGCACATGTTTTGTCAATAGAAACCTTTAATGAAAATAAAACTTACACACTAATTTTAATCTTAACAAGGAATTCTAGTTTCTTTGTTGTCTAAAGTAAAACGGGTGATTCAAGCATTATGACCTTTTGTATTTTAGGTTTACAGAGAGCTTTTTGGAAAACCCAGATCCTTCTGGATAACTAAGGTAGGGGCCAATGCCTCCTCCTGCATAGATTACACCTCTCCAAAGTTAGTATGGCCAGTGTTCTTGGCATGTTCCCTGGCTTCTGCTTGTCCCCTTAACCCCTTCTGGCACACCATGCATCTCAGGATGAATCGGTTCACGTCGGTAAACTGCCTCTTTTTTCTAGCTTCCTCGGCCAATTCCAATGCTTGTGCGAGAACAACGTCGTCATTGGAGGAAAAGATGGTCAAAGGAGGGCTGTCTGGGTCAGGGAGGTTTCGCTGAAGTGGATCATAGTGGATGCCATCATAAATCAGTAGCACCCTTTTGGGGTAAGCTGCATCTTCCCCAAAGCGGTCAATTCTGACTGTCTGAGTGTCCACTACACAAATTTCACATTGATAGAACTTTGACAAAATGGATATCTCAATAGCCCCTCCCCAAGTGTCATCCCTTTTAATCCACTCACAGTACTCTTGATTTGTTTTTTCCAAGAATGCCTCACAATAGAATTCTGGATCACTCGCTACCGTTTCTGCTATGAGATTTCGCATCTCAGGGGCGCGAGTTGGATCTAAAACCCCCCCTTCTACGACGTAGTACACACTGGTGAAAAGGCAGGAGTTATCTGCTGGGACTACAGTTCTGGTAAGCTCAGGCAAAACTTCCCCGAAGGAAGTATCGGCGCCATGTTCTGTGACTGCAGAAGATGAAATCTTAGACTTGGTTTTGTCCTCTTCAACGATCAGAGTATCACCTGACTGGATGGGCAGGTCCCCCAGCACGGTCTCCCCATTGCTGAGATCCAGGCACTTGGGGGGGAAGCCGGCGAGGATCCGCTGCCCGCCGGCAGCGATCCCAGTAAGGGCAGCTATCTGGCCCTCAAGCTCCTGCACGCGGGACTGGCTCGAGAGGCCCAGCAGGATGTGGGTGCCATTCTTGGCCTTGCAGCGGAGCCGCCACATTGCACCTGCCACACACCGGACACTTTCAGGAGCTTGCTTGGGACACCTCCGGAGGGAGGGAGCTGCTGCCACTGGAGAGAGGAAGACCCCGCGAGGAGGAAGATACTACCGCCGCAGGGAAGAAGACGCCGCCGCCGCAGGGAAGACGCCGCCGCCGCCGCAGGGAAGAAGACGCCGCCGCCGCAGGGAAGATGCCGCCGCCGCCGCCGCAGGGAAGAAGACGCCGCCGCCGCAGGGAAGACGCCGCTGCCGCCGCAGGGAAGAAGACGCCGCCGCCGCCGCAGGGAAGAAGACGCCGCCGCCGCAGGGAAGAAGACGCCGCCGCCGCAGGGAAGAAGACGCCGCCGCCGCCGCAGGGAAGAAGACGCCGCCGCCGCAGGGAAGACGCCGCCGCCGCCGCAGGGGAGAAGACGCCGCCGCCGCCGCAGGGGAGAAGACGCCGCCGCCGCCGCAGGGGAGAAGACGCCGCCGCCGCCGGAGGGGAGAAGACGCCGCCGCAGGGGAGAAGACGCCGCCGCCGCCGCAGGGGAGAAGACGCCGCCGCCGCCGGAGGGGAGAAGACGCCGCCGCCGCCGGAGGGGAGAAGACGCCGCCGCCGCCGGAGGGGAGAAGACGCCGCCGCCGCCGGAGGGGAGAAGACGCCGCCGCCGCCGGAGGGGAGAAGACGCCGCCGCCGCCGGAGGGGAGAAGACGCCGCCGCCGCCGGAGGGGAGAAGACGCCGCCGCCGCCGGAGGGGAGAAGACGCCGCCGCCGCCGGAGGGGAGAAGACGCCGCCGCCGCCGGAGGGGAGAAGACGCCGCCGCCGCCGGAGGGGAGAAGACGCCGCCGCCGCAGGGGAGAAGACGCCGCCGCCGCCGGAGGGGAGAAGACGCCGCCGCCGCCGGAGGGGAGAAGACGCCGCCGCCGCCGGAGGGGAGAAGACGCCGCCGCCGCCTCAGGGAAGAAGACGCCGCCGCCGGAGGGAAGAAGACGCCACGCCAGAGGAAGGGAGATGGCACCGGAAAGAGGAAGATGCTGCTGCTGGAGGGCGGGAGACGCCACCGGAAGGAAGACACCGCCCGCTGTGGAGACGCCACCAGGACAAATGGCAGGCGGATGGAAACTAAAATGGCCGCCCCCTCGGCGAGGATAAACATCGCGAGAAGTCACCACGCGCCCCCCCTTGCCCCGCCCTCCAGAGGGGCATCTCTCCAAATTTCGTTACACTGTTTTTTAGGCAACCACCAATCAAATTCCACTTAATTCTTGAGAGTAAAGAGCCCCTGTATTTTCCTGAGATGACTGGTAAGTAGCTAGGCTTGCATCCACAGTGGTGAAGCATAGAGGGTAGGTTTTGGTGGAGTAAATTACTGCAGGTGAAAAATTATCCTTGCAATGTATGCACACAGTGGTACCAAAGCAGTTATTTTTTTGAAACCTACGTAACAACCCCCTTCCAAGATAGAATGAAGACTCCTAGACCTTTTGTAGGAACTTCATAGCATCTCAGGATGGATCTCACAGGCTACAGATTGGGAACCACTCTTTTAGTCTAACAAGAGCAAGCTGAAAAAAATATCAGTTCTCTACCTCATTAAAAGAATACTCAAAACAGGAAGAGGTCATGTGGCTCTAGTGACCTACATCTGGAATCAGGAGGTGCCACTTTGAATTTTGTCTGACACATGTAACTGTTCAGTAGTAGGTAAATCATGCTCAGTTTCTTCATCAGGAAAACATAAATAATAAAACTAGCACTTCAGAGTTGTGAGAAAAATGCCTTGTAATCCTAAACGTGAGCTATGATTATTATTGCTATTTCCTTTGGGTCAGTGTTGTATGCTCCCATTCTCTTCTGGTGTTTTGCTTCCTCTCCAAAGAAATGAGAGAAAAGACAAGAAAAACTCGCAGAAGGAGGCAGGGTAACAGAAAGTCACAGGATAACAAAAAACATGAACTTGATCCTTCTCTTGAATAAAATGACGATTGTGAGTGTAATCATAATACTTGATATAGCCAGCATTTATGTGCCATATTAAGGTTGGCAAAGTGATCTACAAATATTATCTCATTTGATTCTCACAACAACCCTGGAAGCCAGAAAGCAGATACTATTATTTACTCCCATTTTACAACTGAGCAAAGTCAGACAAAAGTTAAAAGATTTGTCCAGGGTCACTTACTTAATAACTGTTTTAGGCGAGATTTGAACTGAGTTCTTTCTGATTCCAGGGTCAATGATCTATCTGCTGTCTCACCTGGCTACCTACAAGCACACATTTGGACAGGGAAGATAATGGTGTAGGATGGAATGAACAGAAAGAAAAAGGATTTTGTTTAAAAAGTATTTTTTATCTTTTTCCCAAGAGACCATCTAGAGAAGAAAGGAAGCAAAGTGGCTGCTCCACACTTGGGTTATACCCAATAGTATCATGCCACTACTATCTCTACCCTTGGTTCCTTAGATCAAGCGACCACTCATCAGGGGTCCTTCTGCAATGGCAAGACCTTATATCATGACCTACTGACTCTCTGAGTTTAAGTAAGCCTGCCTTCCACACCTTTGATCCTAGACAAGTTTGTTTGTTAGGAAGAATCAGGCATGAACTCATAGAGAGAAAATAATGGCAATAATCACAGCTTAGAAATTAATCCATCATGAATTGTTAGTATGGCCTTTTATCATAAGGGAGAAATCTGTCCCTTGACTGATGATAACATGAGGGAGGGAAAAGAGAAAGAATGTAATCCTAAGAGTAGTAAAGTCATTCCTCTTCACACACACACACACACACACACACACACACACACACACACCCACCCCGTCCCCGGTAAGTTTTGTGTTTGTTTTCCTCCTAAGCCTGCAAGGACTGGGATAGAAGTACAAGCATCAATAGTTGAGTTTCTTTACTGCCAACTGAATTAGTTAATGCCCAGAAAATGAACATTATGGGGATCACAGCAAAATAAGACTTCAGATATGACTATGATGTGAGAGTGACTTTTAAACAGAGAAACAGAACATTTCATCCTGTGGCTAAAAAAAGCATGCGGCTTTCCTGGGACTCCCAATACTTGGGTACCTGGAAAGAAAACTTGACTATCTGGAGTCACTGTTTAACTCTGGGTATAATGTGGGGTGTAAGAAGTTGGAGAGAGGTAAAACAAGAAGGCACAGTGGATAGAACACTGGGTTTGAAATCACAAAGTCTAGTCTTCCTGCACTCAAATCCAGCCTCAAACAATCCTCAGTTCTGTGACCCTGGGCAAGTCACTTTACCCTGTTTACTTCAGTTTCCTCATCTGTAAAATGAACTGGAGAAGGAAAGGGTAAACCACTCCAGGATCTTTACCAAAGCAATCCCAAAGTTGTGAAGAGTCAGACACAAGTGAAACAACTCAACAACAACAAAAGAAATACAGGCAAATTTCCTACACAGACATCTATATGTTATTGGTGTATACTACATACTTGTGGATTAATCAGAAAGCCCAGCACAAGGCAGTCTGGGGCACATGTGACAAAGCTGAAAAAAAAAACCTAAATTAAATAGAAAGCAGCACAAAGTTTAGAAGATTTCTTGCACCCTACTTCTACATGAAAGGCCAGAAGATACAACAAAGGATTAACATAGAAATGCTTTGCTGAGGACCTTTAGGGCAACTGTACTGCTTACTTCTTTCCCTCTCATTCATTTGCATGTCACCCAAAGAATCTTAGACTGAAAGCAGAGGTACCCTAGATCCACCTAAATCTCATGAGCCTTCTTTGAGCATGGTTACCCCAAAATGGATTTTGTGGTAAAGGATCTGCAGAAGGGTATAAAGCGGGTTTTATAAGGACTTTCTCACCCTAAATCAGAACAGAGACTTCTGATCTTGGCAAACAAAAGGAGAACTTGTCCCTATCTTAATAAACATGATAAACCTGGCTGCCAAGGAGAGAAGTCTATCAAAATCGGTTTGTGGAGTCAGTCCACTGACTAATTAGAATCAGAGTGATTTAGTACTGGAAGTACCTAGTCCATCCCACCCTGCATATTATAGATGAGGAAACCAAGACTGAGAGAGAGTCCATGACCAAGCTTAAAGATCAGTAGTAGAGGTGGGGCCTAAATTCAAATTCTGACCCACAATGCCACAATCCTTACATAGAATTAATTACATTAGTTCCAAAGCAATGGTCAAAACAAACCAAGTTAGAAGTATGGTTAAAGATGACGACTGTAAGTTCAGCCACAGTAGCTCCGATACAATTTACTTCAACAAACACTTGTTTCCAAAGAGTAAAATGCAGCCTTAAATGTCCTCCTCAACAGAGGTATTTTCCATGCATGTTAAGACTGGACCAGATCCCTGTCAACCACAGAGATAACTTTATTCAGTATCAAAGAACATAGAACAGAGCCATCAAAGGTATGGATATAGAGTATGCCCTTGACAAGCGTTCCAGTGAAACAGGTTCTCAAGATGTTCTTTTTTTGTGGATGACTTTATACCAACCACATCAAGTCCCATAATGCTACTAAGACTCTTCAATGAAATCCATGTGCATTCACGAATAACGAAAGTTATTCATCTAGAAAAGAGGAAAATGACTAGCAACTTATGCTAAAAGTAATTAAAGTGCATATATACTTTACCTCAGCAACATTACTTTTAGTCATATACCTCATGGAGGCCCAAAGCAGAAGGAAAAGTTATACATAGACAGAAATATTTTTAATAGGACTTTTTACAATCTCAAAAAACTAGAAACAAAGTGGATATCCATTTGCAATACCCATAAACAATAGTAGGGGAATACAAAGTGTGATAGAAGCAGCACTACACTTTTTTTGCTCCCCAAAAAAGGAAGGACATTTTCTCTGAGATGTGACTGGACTATAAGACTGACCTGGATGCTGATATGGCTTCCCCATTGCCTAGGGAATAAAATTCCACAGGGAAATGTTGCCAATTAGACTTGTTGTACTTCCCACTGTCATAAGAGTTAACACAATCTTCTGAATATTCATGTTTCTATAGGAAATGAGGAGGGTTGAATTTATGTCAAACTGTATAGTATCTACCTTGCTGAATAGGCTTTCCATGCTATTAGCTCCTTTTTCATCCACTGGTAAATGGTCTGTGAGTATCCCATTTCATTCCCACCCCAAGCCTAAACCACTCAACCAGCCCTGAGTCAGTTCAGAGAAAAATGATGAACTGATATCATACTTGGAAAAAAAATTTCGATATGAAGAATTCACAGAGACTTGGGAAAACTTGTAGGAACAGCTGCCAGGAGAATGATTTGCACAATGGCATCAGTAATTCAAAGGAAAAGGATGCTGAAAGATTTTGAGAACTTTAATAAATTCAATGATCAATCATGGGTAAACAAGACCGATAAGGAAGCATGGATGCCTCACCTCACTGGCAGAGAGCTGACAGACTAGAGGCATACAATGAAGCATGTAATTTCAGACAGAATTAATATGTTCATTTGTTTTGCCTGAGTATAAGTTTTTTGTTTTAAGAGAAAGTTTTATTGAGGAAAAAAGCTAGTGGAAGTGACAGTGATATTTTTAAAGTATTAACAAAACTTTAAAGAAAAAAAATTACCAAAATAATCCACAAAGCAAAACCCAATACTGCATAGTGTCCAAATGATAACACGCAATTAGAAGCTATATCAAGAACTGAATAAGAGAACAGGCCGATTTGTATTTGGGAATTTGAGTTTTGCTTCGAACAATCCTAAATTGCTTCATAAACGACCTCCACATCTCAACAATCTTTTTAATGCTAATAATCTCTTGGTGATGCAAAACCACCAAACACAAAAAATCTCCAAGGAATAAAAATTGCAGGTGACTCAAAGGGTGCAAGGAAGTTATGGTAGAATTCAACAGACTACAGAGTATTACCAATAACGACTTCCTTGTTTGTCATTGCAAAAGAAGGACATAAAGATTTCTAGAATATAATTTGAGATTATGTAATCAGGATTACAGAAATCATAGAAAGGATCATAGAATCACAGATTCAGAGTTGGAAAGAACTTTAAAATCATATAATTCAACTCCTCCATTTCTGCATATGAGGAAACTAAGTGCCAAGATAGGTTAAATGCCTTGTATAATGTTCCACAGGTGACTAAGTACAAACCAGGATTCAAAGTCTTCTCTTGCCACAGAACCACAATGAGTCAATATATTATCAGAGAAAAAAGGAATCAGTTATGTAGAGAAAACCAAGGCACAACAGATGAACTGTCAGCATGTCACACTGATAAAAATGAAATATTAAAAGATTCTGAAAAAAGCGTTCATTACACTGTACGTAGAGTTTGTGGAATAGTGTAGATAAGAGAACTCCACAGGATGAAAAAGCGTAGGTGGTTTGTAAGCTACACCAATGAGCTCACATATCCAAGAAATTTACCACTGGAAGAGAACTAAGTGTCCCCTGAAAACAACCCAGAGCTGAAAGACATATTAGAACCTGCACAACACGTGGCATCCAATCTGATTGAAGACCTAGAATGAGAAGGAACCTAACATCTTGTGACACATCAAGTGAAGAACAATTGCTCATACAGCCTGTTCTAGCTATGATTAAGTAAAGATACAAATGCCAACACCTAACAGGAATAATTTTTAAAAGCTACTCAAACCATGTCAAATAATCCTTCTAGTCAATGGAAACATTCAAATACATGTCACAAAGCAGCTTAACCAAATTCCCCACCTTTAGCTTTCCAACCTTTCAAAATCAGTTCTTGGCCCATCTGATTATTAAACATGTGATATATGTGTGTGTGTCCATGTGTATTTTCTTTCCCCCATACAAGCAACAACCCTAAAGAGCCCAAATACTCTGGGGCTCCAAGCCTCCCATTAGAAAGAGCTCTTTGGAGTTCTCCAGGCAACGTAAGCATGGCCTTTATGCTGTCCACAGACTGAGAATGAAAAATGTTGGCATTAATATTTAACCTTAAATTCCTTTCTTTTTCTGGTTATAAACTTAAATATTTCTATTCTTTCATTTCCCTTCAAAAGACTCCTTTGAAGTATGTTTTAAGCAGAGATAGAATAATGGTCCAATCTCAGTTCTGACACTGGCTTCTTTGGGCAACTGCCCTCAGGCTCATCACTTAATCTTACTGCAGTAGCTTCTCCCTGTTAAAGGGATAAAACAATACACCTCATTATAGTTTAGCTACTGCTTTGAAGATGAACAAATGCTATGCATTTATTTTTCTAATTATGATGTTCATAATTCCCAACTGCATGGCATTTAAACAGAACCCATTCCATTTTAATAGCCAATTTGATCTAGCCATGAGTGACTCACGAGGGTGAGAGGGGCTAAAGGGTAGATGAAATGATTCCAACAAAAATATGTTGTGGATGTGTCTATGCTTGCCTTCTATCACATTTCAAAGGCTCTCTTCTCTCTGTTATGCTTTTCAACCTGGGAGTATGTGCTCCATTAAAAGAAGAATGAAAAGTACAAAATGATTTCTTCCCCAAGAAATCAACTTAGGTTAGGTGCATTATAGCCGCAACCACATACTCAGTTTTCAACTTCTCAAATATAGCTTCCCAGGAGCTCCGGGACTATCTCTTCATATTGGACAGAGACAGACAGCTGGCAACATACAGATGATTTGCACACATCCTTTGGGTGTCTGGCCATTGCCATCTTTGGGTTATCTCGAAAGCTCATTAAGAGCTCAAGAATTCATTATCTTTTCTGCAATTCCTTTTTCTTTTTCACATCATTATTTTATATCATTAGAATTTCTCCAATCTTTAGTGTCTTTATCCTAAGCAGCTAACTTCCTTTTAGCAAATAATTCTTTTTTTTTTTTAAATTTAATAGCCTTTTATTTACAGGATATATGCATGGGTAACTTTACAGCATTAACAATTAGCAAATAATTCTTAACTTTAAATCCAATAATGATTTTGCAAGAACTGGAAACATATGCCTTATGAGAGTTGGGGGGGGTCTTTCTTAATATTAGAGAAGACATCTAAAGGTGCCCATCAATAACCTGTGATCCAGGGTCAACAGATATTTACATAATACCTACTAAAGATTAATCACTATAATGAACATGAAGATGAGTATGATACTTGTTCTCAAGGAACTTTGAATCTATTAGGGGAAACTAACAATTATATCTTTTCACATTTTAAGAGTTTTATTTTTCCAAATACATGCAAAGATAGTTTTCAACATTCACCTTTGCAAAACTTCATGTTCCAAATTTTTCTCCCTTTCTCCTCTTCTCCCCCCGTAAGACAGCAGCAATCTGATATAGATTATACATGCATAATCATTTTAAATATATTTTTGTATTAGTCCCGTTGTGGAAGAAAAAAAAACAAACAAAAGGTGAAAATAGTATACTTTGATTCAATATCCACAATTCTTTTTCTGAATGCAGATGGCATTTTCCATCCTGTCTGTTGGAATTATCCTGGATCACCACATTACTGAGAAGAGCTAAGTCTATCACAGTTAATCATCACATGATCTTGCTGTTACCACGTACAATGATCTCCTGGTTCTGCTCATTTCACTCAGCATCAGTTCAGGTAAGTCTCTTCAAGATTTTCTGAAACCAGCCTGCTGATCATTTCTTATAGAACAATAATATTCCATCACCTACACATAACTTATTCAGCCATTCCGCAACCGATGGGCATCCACTCAATTTCTAGTTCCTTGTCACTACAAGATGTGCTGCAACAAACATGTTTGCCCATGTGGATCCTGTTCCCATATTTATGTATCTAAATCATGAACCCATTTTGACTTCATCTTGGTGCAGGATGGTAGGTGTTAGTCAATGTCTAGTTTCAACCATATAATTTTCCAGTTTTCCTAGCAATTTTTGTCAAAGAGCGAATTCTTATCCCAGAAGCTGGAGTCTTTGGGATTATGAACCACAAGATTACTACAGTCATAAATGATTGTGTTTTGTGAACCCAACCTATTCCATTGATCTAGCACTCTATTGCTCAGCCAGATACAATTTTACAAGCAGTATGTGGTAATAGCCATGAGGGAGATATGAAATGAGTGCTATAGCTATAAAGGTACAGAGGAAATGAGGATGGATTATAGTGAGATGTGGCAAAGTAGGGAGGAGAGTTAAAGAATTGTAAGTGAAAAGGAGCTAAGAGAACTTAAAAACTAAACCCCTGATTTTACAGAAGAGATGATGGAGTGAGTGACTTGACTGAGCCCACTTAGATAGTCAAGGTCAAAATTGAGATTTGAACTTAGGTGCACTGACTCCAAATCCAATGCTTGGGAGAAGAGCAAAGGAAAGATTCAAAAAAGAGGTATATTTGAGCTCAGCTAGAAAGAATGGGTGTGGTTTCAACAGGTAAAAATAGATTGGCTGGGGATGGATGAAGGAGCCTAGGTAAAAACACTGGGATGAAACAGTATAATGGAAAAATGAGAAGTAACAAGTAATCCAGATAGGCTAAAGTATTCTAAGAGTAGTAAGAAATAAAGGACATGCAAAATAACTCCTGGGGTGAAAAATTAGTTGGGAATAGATTGTAGAAGGTCCTGATTCTTAAGTTGAGCATCTGAACTTTATTCAGTTAGCAGCAGAGAATCAATGAAAAGTTTTGCAAAAGAATGTAGAATGATCCAAATGCCACTTAAGGGTATTAACACAGATAGCTGTAGACACTATAGACTACATAGATGGATAAAGGTACAAAAAATCAGAGTATAGTTGGATTTAGAGCTGGAAGGGATCTTAGAAATTACTTAGTTTATTACCTTTATTTTATTTTATTTAAAAATTTTAATAATACCTTTTTATTTTCAACATTTATCCTTGCAAAACCTTGTGTTCCAAATTTTTCTCCTTTCTTTCCCCCACCACCCTCCCCTAGAGAGCAAATAATGCAATATAAGTTAAATACATGCATTTCTTTTAAACACATTTCCACACTGATCATGCTACACAAGAAAAATCAGATCAAAAAGGGGGAAAATGAGAAAGAAAAAAAAAACAAGCAAACAACAACAAAAAAGGTGAAAATACTATGTTGTGATCCACAGTCATTTCCCATAGTCCTCTCTCTGGATGCAGATGACTCCATCATAAGTCTACCAGAATTAGCCTGAATCATCTCACTCTTGAAAAAATATTGCTTTTATTTTAAAAATGGGAAAACTAAGGCCCATAACATTGCAGTGACTTGACCAAGTTCATACCAGTAGTAGTAAAACATAGAAATGAATTCACACCCTCTGACTAAGTCCATCAACCCTATACTATGCCATGCTGCTCTTGGATCTCCTAAGAAATCTGTGTAATCACACCTCATAAGGACACAAAGAAAAATGAGACAACTAGACACCTTTACATCTATGTCATACTATATAAAACACATCATATATGCCTTGTGGGATTTACCATGGACAAGGAGTCAGCTTTTGACCACAGTCCATCTTTTGCATGAAACAGATGTGTATAAAAAAGAATAATTTGTATTTTACATGGCATTTTCTTTGAATTATGCAAAGAAGGCTGAGGGAAGGTGTGAAGCATACCTCTTCAAATAGCTTAAAGTTGCCATTTCCTGACCAAATAGCTGAGCCACAAAATACAAGAGCCTCCCAACTCCGTACTCAGTTTGCCAAATATTTGGAATTCATTTCCAATTTGGCATTGCTAATTTGGTTCTCCACTTCAAGAATCCTACCCTGAATGAGAGGCAGCACAGCCTGGTGAGTAAAATGCTGGGCCTGGAAAGTCTCAAAGATCTAGTATCTAATCTTGCCTCCAACTATTAGTGGTTACGTGACTAAGAGCAAGTAACTCTACTCTTTGGGCTAACAGTTTCTTCACTGGTAAAATTAGGAGAACAGTACCTAATTTTCACAAGGTTGTTTTGATGATCAATGGTATTTAACAAGGACTGGGACTTAAAGTATCTCCAAAAGTGCTACTTCAGGAAAGTGAATAGCAAAAACGTCAGATGACAAGTAATTGAAGGAACATATCACAGTACATGGAAACAGCCAGCACAGGCTATTCATTTAAGAAAGATGGCTATAAAAAATTGGGACACAGGTAGGGGCTGTCAATAATAATAGCTGACATGCATGCCTATGATCTTTTAAGGTTTGCATAGCACTTTTTTAAACAACAACTCAGTAGGGTAGGTATATAATCAATAGGATCACCATCAAAATTCCAACTCAAGTCTCCTGACTGTGATGTTTCCACCATACCACGCTGACTGGCACCTCAACAGGGCAACAAATGTGAAGGAGGTTTTGTTCTGTTTTGTTGGTGGAGAGAGGTTGGATTGTTACTGTTTGTTTTCTTTCATTCTGTCATCCAAAATAATTACTATCCATACAATTTTGGATAAGCAGGAACGACCCGGAAATATTCCAAAGGAGATGGAAGGGTCCACTGGAGAGAGACAGACTGAAGGTACAAGGAAAGGTATAAGACTGAGGACATAAGACACAATTTGTAGAGCAAGGTCCCCAAAGAGGCCAAAGGAAGCCCAATCAATCTGTCCGCTGCTTTCTATGGCATCCTCCTGGGGAGGCTCTGATGGCCCAAGATGTCTCAGAGGGTTCTCACAGGTACTCTGCTTCCACTGCACCTGAAGGAACAGAGTCATCACACACTATAACCCAATCACTGTTTTCAGACTCTAAATCAACATGACAAGTCAAATGCAGATAAAGCAGGCGTGCCAAAGGGGAACACCCCACCCCAATTATTCTTCTGTCTACCATCCATGAAGCTGAGCACACCAGCAGATCATAATATACAAAGACAAAGGAACAGATACCTATAGAACTCAAATTTTTGCATTACAACACAAAATATCTCCTTCCCCCTACTCTAGCTCTATAATCTTTTCCTACTCTTTATAGGGTGAGATATGGTAAATTAGGAGCTTTAACAAATACTATACAACACACAAGCCAGTGCTTTATTGAGAAGGGACCAACTCAAGCTGAAAAGGAAAAACAAACATTAGAAATGGTGTTCAGAATGAATTCTAGGCTTCAAAGGGTTATGTGCACATCCCTGGAATTTGCTGTAGCATAGGACTCACCATACAGCCTCTGACTTCATCCATCTAGCCAAGTATTCTCTTTTTTTTTCTCAGTAATTGATTGCTAGTTATAAAAAAATAGTCATTTTCAATCCTTTGCCACCTGCAGAATGTTTCTAAAACGGTCCATCTACCTTTCTTTGCTTTCTTTATAAACATAACGGGGCTGTTTCTTTGACATGATATTTTAGAAGGTTTCCTGATCCTTCCAGATGAGAGCACGCCATATTCAGTGGTGCACACTAAAAGGCTGACTTTTATCTGACTGCTCTGTTTGCATTATCACAGAGAGTCACACTGTTTTTCTATCCCTGCAGTAAGCTACCATAGTGAGTTGGATCTCCACACAGTAAGGTAAATACTACAGGCAAAATTCTGCCAGCAGATGCAACAGTACAGTTCTCTGGCATGTCACTGGAAGTGATGTATGCTTCAGCAGGAATAGAGAACTAACACTTCCCTTGAATGAAGCCCTCAAACTAGTCTCAGGCTACTACATCATACATATTTTAAAGGGACCCTATCATCATGTTGATTAGGGAATAGAAGAACCTGGTCTTATTAAGCAGAATTCACTTAGATAATAGATGTGGAAAAACTAGAAAGTATGATAAAAAGAGAATGGATCGGTTTGACTAGCAGCTGTTAAATCAAAGCACACAAAGCAAACTGATTGTTTGCTTTTCTGACAAGGTTACTAAAATGGAAGAATAGCAAAAGATTAGAGATCGAATTTGTGGAGATGTTATTTTATATATCTATTTTTCAGTCTTGCCTTTTATTGACACATTTTTGTTACAAAAGGCATACTCCCTAAAACCCAAACAAATATCCTTACAAGCTATGTTTCTTGAAAAAAGACCTTATCAATTACTAAATAAAAATAGGATTATGTCATTTAATTGTGGCATGTTGACCATTACGATCAAAGAACAATTTTTGGGCCTGCTCTAAGTTCAATTTCTTTATAATGATATGGTTAGTGTGTATGTTGTCTTTTGGATCTGCTTTCTGAATTCTATCACTTTTCTATGAGGCTTCCCAGGCTACTCAATTCTTTCTACTTGTGATTCATTAAAGTAGAGTAATATATTATATTCATAGATAATAATTTGTTTAGCTATTACCCAATTGTGGAGCACATCTTACTTCTGTCTTTTTGTTATTACAAAAAAAAAAGCTACCATGATGGTTTTCATACACAGACACCTTTTCTTGCAGTAAATGAACTCCATGAGATATAGTCCCACTGGTGCAATCTCTGGGCCAAAGGGTATGAGCAATTTAATAACCTTTCTTGTTCAATTCCCAGTTGGATTCCTGAGTGGTTGAACAAATTCAAAGTCCCTCTTGTAGTGAATTAGCTTGTCTGTCCTTCCACAACTCCTTCAAGAATGAGTTTTCATCTTTCAGCATCGTGGCTAGTCTAGGAGGGAGGGAGGAGTGGTGGTTCCGATTTACATTTCTCGGATTATTAGTGATTTTGAACATTTTTTTCTAGGCAGTTAGTGAGTTATGTATTTCTTATTTTTAAAACAGTTTATTCATTTATTTAAGTAGCTCTTAATAATCTTTATCAATTCATTCTATATTTTGTAAGTCAAGGTTTTTATCAGAGATGTTTAATTCATGATTTTCACCAGTATACATATTTTTATGCCACTACTTGTGATGATTTCATTTGTCAACAATAAGTCAACAATCACTTATTAAGCACTTACTTTATGCCAAGCATTGTGGCTCGTTTGTAGGGGAAAAAAAGCTAACTTTTCATAATTGAGATTATCTATTTTTTCTTGGGTGACCTTTTCTATTCCTTGTTTGGTTAAGGATTTTTCCTATATCCAGAACTGTGAAAGATATAACTCATTCTACATTGATTTTTTTATATTTATATTTCATATTTATATGTAGTTTATATTTATATACCCTGGCCTTTTATATTTAAATTATTTATCCACTTGGAATTTATAACATATATTAATACTGCCTAATGGGAGCTACATGGCACAATGGATAGAACTCTGGGCCAGAGGCAGAAAGACCTAAGCTCAGATGGTTATTTACCAGCTGTGTGACTCTGAGGACCACGTCTCTCAGCCTCAAGTTCTTCATCTACAAAATGGAGATGATAACAGCACTTACTTCATAGGACTGTTGGGAAGATCAAATAAAATATATGAAAATTCCTAGTCATACTTTAAGATATTATGTGAATACCACTTATTGCTATTATGACATAAAAAGGCTAATGATTTTTAGAAGTTTATTTTAATCGGTCTACTTCATTGAAGTTATTGTCTGAATTCAATTTTAATTGATTCATTTGGATTTTCTAGGTAAAGCATATCATCTACAAATAAATGATTTGGACTACTCCTTTTCTAATCAAAATACAACTTTGTCTATTCTTTTTCTATATTTACTCTCTCACATTCTTACTGCTATGGCAACCATTTCTACGCTAATATTTTATTTAAGATTTTGACATCGATATTCATTAGAGAAATTGGTCTACAATTTTCTTTCTCTGTTTTGGTCCTTCCTGGTCTAGATATCTGCACCATATCTGTGTCATAAAAGGAATATGGTAGGTCTCCTTCATCCCATATTTTCCCAAACAGTTTGTACAGTACTGGAATTAATTGTTCTTTAAATGTTTGTTAGAATTCGTTGTAAATCCATCTAGCCTTAATGATTTTTCTTAAGGAGTTCATTAAGAGCTTGTTCAATCTCTTTTTCTAAAATGGAAGTATTTAAGTAATTTATTTCCTCTTTTGTTAATCTGGGCAATTTCTGTTTTGTAAGTATTCATCCATTTTACTTAGATTATTAGCTTTATTGGCACACAGTTGGGTAAAATAGCTCTTAATTATTGTTTTAATGTCCTCTTCATTGGTGATAAGTTCACCTTTTTCATTTTTGATACTGATAATTTGATTTTCTTCTTTCCTTTTTCTCTTCAAATTAATTAAAAGTTTATCTATTTTATTTTTTTTACAAAACCAACTCTTAGTTTTGTTTATTCAACAGTTTATTTACTTTCAATTGTATTCATCTCTCCTTTTATTTTCAGAATTTCAAATTTGGTATTTAATTGGGGGCGTTTGTTTTTTTTCCTAGCTTTTTAGTTGCATGCTCAATTCATTGATCTTCTCTTTCTCTATTCATGTAAGCATTAGAATATAAACCTTCCCTTAAGAACTGTTTTGGGTGCATCCCATAAACTTTCGTTTGTTGTCTCCTTATTGTCATTCTCTTGGATGAAATTATTGTTTCCATGGTGTGTTGTTTCACTCACTCATCATTTAGGATTATTTAGTTTACAATTAATTTCTGGTCTATTCAGTTCTGATGGACCTGGCCATCCTCATCAACGAGATCAACCAAATCATTTCCAAAGGAGCAGTAATGAACTGAACCAGCTACGCCCAGAGAAAGAACTCTGGAAGATGACTAAAAACCATTACATTGAATTCCCCCCATCCCTATATTCATGCCCACCTGCATTTTGGATTTCCTTCACAAGCTAATTGTACAATATTTCAGAGTCTGATTCTTTTTGTACAGCAAAATAACGTTTTGGTCATGTATACTTATTGTGTATCTAATTTATATTTTAATGTATTTAACATCTACTGGTCATCCTGCCATCTAGGGGAGGGGGTGGGGGGGTAAGAGGTGAAAAATTGGAACAAGAGGTTTGGCAATTGTTAACGCTGTAAAGTTACCCATGCATATAACCTGTAAATAAAAGGCTATTAAATAAAAAAATTTAAAAATTAAAAAAAAATTTCTGGTCTATTTTTCTACAGATTTTCATTACATGTAATTTTTATGGCATCATGATCTGAAAAGGATGCATTTCTTATTTCTGCCTTTCTAAATTTGATTGTGAGATTTTTATGCCCTGTATACATGGTCAATTTTTGTGTAGATTTCATGTACTTCTGAGAAAACAGTATATTCCTTTCTGCCTCTGATTTTCTCCAAAAGTCTATTATACCTAATTTTTCAAAAATTATATTTACTTCCTTAACTTTTTTCTTGTTTATTTTGTGGTTAGATTTATCTAGTTATGAAAGACGAAGGTTGAGACCCCCCCACTAGTACAGTTTTGTTGTCTATTTCTTCTTGCAACTGTTAACTTCTTTTCTAGAAATCTGGATGCTTTACCACTTGGTGCATATATGTTTAGTACTGATGCTTTGTTTTTTGTTTTGTTTTGTTTGCTTCAGCTGAAGCATAATAGATTCTGCTCCAGCCATTTTACCTTTACCTGTATATATCTCTCTGCTTCAAATGTGTTTCTTGTAACCAACATATTGAAGGATTCTGGCTTTTAACCCTGTCTGCTATCCACTTCCATTTTATGGTAGAGTTCATCCCATTCACATTTATAATTACTTAGTCCTGGAAGAGTCAAAAATACTAACTCTGTATTTCCTGCCATCTTATTTTTCCCATTATACTTTTATCTCTCCTTTTCTCCTTTCCCTTCTCACCAGTGGCTTGCTTCTGACTACCACCTCTCTCAATCAGCTCTCCCTTCTTTCAGTCCCTCCCCTTTCTTATCCTTTTTTCCTTCTATTTTTCTGCTCTCTATTCTATTAGCTTTACCCTTTCCTTTCCCCCTTCCCCTCCTACTTACCTACTGACTGACACAAGTTTCTATACCAAACTCAATATGTATGATATTCCCTCTTTGAATGACAAACATTTCTAACATTATTTCATAAAAATTGGGGACAGCGTGCATCTTGGCTTCATACCTAATCTTACTGAAATGGTCACTAGGATTGTTAGCTTTTGGTTTTAACAGTTACTTGGTTCATATAGAAAGATCCTTTTTCTCATATGCTATTTAATTTTTTTATATGAACATTCGACTTTGTCATGATTTTTTCTGTACTACACCTATTGATAAAACCAGACAACAATTATTTTTTCAAATTACTCTCATAGTTGTCTGAATGTTGAACTAACCTTATATTTCTGGTATAAATCCAACATGGTCACAGGGAATGATATTTTAATATTCCTATCATCTCTTTGTTAATGTCTTGTGTAATATTTTACATCTATATCCATTAATTAAATTGGTCCATAGTTTTCTGTCTCTATTTTCTCTCTCTCAAGTTGGGACAATGTGACCATGTTTATCTTACAAAAGAAATTCAGGGAGGTGGCCTTCTCTCTTTCTCTATTTTGGCAAGAAGTTAGCACAGGAATTATTTATTCATTAAACATCTGACAGCATTTATTTGAAAATCCATTTGGACTATTTTTTCCCTTTGTGTATTCACTCATTTATGAATTTCATTTTCTGAAGTCAGATCATACTACTGTGCTAAGCTGGGAATTTTCAAAATTTTGGAAGTATCCATTCATAGCTAATGTGTTTCACTAGTGTTGACAGAAAGTAAAGATAACATGATGAAAACATCTAGTATAGCAAGTGCATCCTCTGTGGCAAGTGTGTGGAAGGATATGGGACTCAAAGGATTACCAGGTATGAATGAGTGGAGATCTACATTGTGGGAGTGAATAAGAACTTCACTGAAATCAAAGATTCACAGGAATATCTGAGTAATGAATCATCTAGATAAAATATTTCCTAACTAAGTCCTATCTGGGATATTCCATTAGTCCATATAAGTCTTCATGTTGTTATTCAACTCCATTTTCAGTTTATGTTCAGTTACTGCATAGAATGCATTTGGAAAACATGATGATGCTTCAGAGCTCTGACTAGATCATTAGGACACTGTAATATCAAGTTAAAATATCAGAGCAAGATGCAAAAGCATTTTGCCATGTTGAAAAGTAACCGCCATTAACTAGCTCTATCATCTTAAGCAAGTCAATTCTGTGTGTCTCATCTGTAAAATCCAGGAGATGGAAGAAATGATCTGGTCAGTCTCTTCCACTTTTGATTATAATTCTATGTAAACAGGAAACTGGGAATTGTAGAAGAAGATGTAAATGAATGTGGTTAATGGCCCACGTGTTAACTTAGGCAGAGGTGCACATAAGAGGCCCAGTTATATAAAATGGAATAAGATAGCCGAAAAATGTCAAACTCCCAGAGAGAATGCTATGCTTCTCTTTTAGGCAATTCAAAGTGATTATAAGGATGTGAGGAGAGATATGTCATGGGTAAATATACATCTCTGATTTCTCAAGCTAATTGCAGCCTTTAGGACGAGATGTATAGGGAGAGGAAATTGAAAAGCTGGAAGCACAGGAAAGATGTTAAAGAGAGTAATTTTTAACAATTGGAGCTGTCCAAAATGGAATGGGCTGCCTGAAAAAGTCAGAAGAGCTAACATTTATCTAAAGCTTTAATGTTTGAAAAGTGCTTTACATATATTATCCCATTTCATCCTAACAACCCATAGTAAGTACAATTATGATCCCAATTTTGCAGCTCATAAAGGTTCATTGACTTCTCAGGGGTCACAGGGCTAGAAAGGCTGAAAGGAAGGGTTCAAACTAAGTTGCCATTTGAATTTCCTCTTGGAAGGAGTTTTATTTCTGTGTCTCTTCTCCCTGGCTAGCTGACACAAAGAAGGCACTCACTCAATGCAAGCCTTCCTCACTTCTTGGTCAGTCCCCCCCTTCCCCTGAACACCTGCCCCCATAATTGGAGGTACTGGGATCTGAAACAAATGGCCATCTTCCTCAGATGCCACCACATATAGTTCTGTCAGCAGAGTCCTCCTGTGGCAAAGGTTTCTCCTCAGTGAATCAAAGTCAGAGTCAAGGAGCAGAATCCACCGGCCAAATGAATGTTCTCAGTCAGATTTCTGATCCCGAAGTCTAATGCATAAAATTATTTGTTATTTGGCAAAATCTTCCTTTCAAAAGTCAAAGGGATTAGTCACACTCTTTGGGCAGAGGAAATCTCTTATCTCCTGAAGAGCAATAAACCGGCAGTTACTAGATCTTATTATGTGACTGTGGCTCTGGCACTGACTCAGGCTGTGGGCCCTACACTGGGGCCTTAGTTCAGGATCTCCAAAAGAACTCCCATGCTGCCTTTCTCCTACTCTGCATAAGGAAAAAGGAAACTTTAACTGGTAGCATTTGCTAAATGTTTTAAGGTACTTAGAGGACAGGGCTATATAAATACAAGATCAACTCAATATTTTATTACAATATGGAAAAAAACATTAAATATATCTAGGAAAACAGTCTTGTAAATCTTTTACAATCCTGAAGGTGGTCCTAATAAATTGTCTCACCAAAATGGATGTTAATATGTAATGCTAGGAATACAGTTAGAATAGGTAAAATCATTATGGAATCATAACAGAGAAAAGAGAACCCATGGAATATTTATTAAATTATTAGTATTATAAACAAAACTATCTTATCAGGAGATATTTTTCCCCCAGAAGATCACTATGTAAGCACTGGGTTTAGGAATAGTATATTAGTAAGGAAGATAATTCCCTTCCTCTCTACTACCATTAAAATGATATTCAAAATCCCCCAGGCTGTCTTTTAAAACCCTCTCCAATCTTGTTGCTAATTACCATGCTGGTCTTCTTTTGTATTGCTCCCATTCCCACACTCTCCATTTGAGTCTCCTTCCTGGTCCCTGTACATAAGATTCCAGCTGGAGTTTCCATTACTTTACACAGGTAAGCTCCCACCTCTAGAATGCACTCCTTACTCAGCTACTTCTGACGATTCCAATTTTCCTTTAAAGTCTAACTTGGGCCCTCTCCTAGAGACACTAACTGCAGCTGGATAGAGTTATGGGCACACATGAGGCAGGCCCAGGCCCTGCCACCAAGGACAGTAAAACAAGCTCCTCCAAGGCAAAGGCTCTTTTGCGGTATCTCTCTATGACCTAATCTGTACCAGAGGCTTCATAAAAGTTCCATGAATTGAAGTGAGTTGAATAGAAAGGACCATTACTTGACATTGCTAGGCAGAGGACATCACAGATCTTATTTTAAGTTTTACTTCACTGCAGAGTTAAGTGGGAGGGGAAAGATAGTCTTGTAAAGATGCTAAACAGAGTTTTGCAATAACATTGCAAACCATTTGGCATATATAAGCTAGAAAAGCCAAGTATATGAGAAATCCTGGAAATTACAAAATATTCCAGCTCTAGCCTTCACTTGTGTCAAGAGTCAGTCATGTATAAGTCTCTGTCATTACTTGCACAAGGGAAGTTGTTACTTCTAGAAAGACCTGACTTTGTTTGAAATGGGAGTGGGGGGAGAGAGAAGAATGATAGACCTGAAGTTAGGGGAATGCTGCCACAACTTCATACTGTGATACTTGTCTCTTACCTGAAAAATGAAGTGGTTAGACTACAAAGACCTGAGATTCCTTCCAGCCCTATATTGGAGATTCTTTCTTCTGTGAGTTATGGTCTGTGTCACCCCAGACAGTTACTGATCAGTTTCCTCATCTTAAAGGGGGATAATTACACCTTTGGAACTTACCCCAAAAAGATTCTGCTAAAGGACAAATAAACTTTTGCTGTTTTGTTGCTATGTCATTTCACTCACGCCCAACTCTTCATGACCCACTTTGGGTTTTTTTGGGCAAAAATACTGGAGAGGTTTGTCCTTTCCATCTCCAGCTCATTTTATAGATGAGGAAACTGAGGCAACAGGGTGAAGTCATTTGTCCAGGGTCACACAGCTAGTAAGTAACTGATGCTGAATCTGAATTTGAATGCAAAATATTTTCTAAACCTTAAAAAACTACAGAAATGCCAGTTATCTCATACCCGGTTCTACCATCACACCCACATCACATACATACACTCATCAAAGCACATACAATAGGTAACAATTGTGATTCAGCTATGTGTCTACAGAACCTCGGTGTTCAAATTTAAGAAGGGATGTGGCTTGGAGCATGTTGGCAATGGAACCAAAGAGCACAGCTGTATGGGTCTGCTTTTATTCCCAGCTTCCCTCTATTCCTTGAGAGGAGTTCAGTCTTTTAAATGTTCATGACCTGAGCCACGAGAATCACAGCTCAGAGTATATTCATGTAATCAGAAAATATACCAGAGATTTTGATCATTTCCTAACTAAAGCTACCTTTGAAACTATTTAAGACATATCACGTCTGACCAATTTTTTTAAGGAAAATAGTATTCTAGTCCTTTAGGGAGAAGGAAATGAATAAAACTCAAAATTCGATTGGATAAGGCAAAAGGTCAGTTTTCTTTTGTTTGTTTCAATCTGGCATGGTAAGTCAAGAGATGCCATGACTGGGCAAACACGGTAAAGGGGACAATAAAAGTAGTGGTTTCAGAAGTATCATCTGCCTCCCCTTCAAGCCATCATGGCACCTCAGACGTAGAAAGGACTTCTGAGAATAAAGAAGGACCTAATAAGAATTTTCTCCTATAGCATCCCAAATCGAAGTTCATGCAGGCTTCATTTGAAGGACTGCAATGAGAAGCAACTGCCAATTTAAGAGCCAATCCATAGCACCTATGGATGGCTTTATACATGGTTTCTTAAGCTTTGGGGTCAGACCTACTGGGCAGTCTGGGGAGGCCTAGAGACCCCAGTACAGAATCAGGTTTTTAAGTAAGTAGAGGAAATTCTTTCAGTCAGAGATGGGTAAAAGGAAGATGTGATCTCTCACCACCCTGGTTCACAAGTCACACCACCATCAGACCCTGCCCTGAATCTAGAACTCAGGTTACAAATTGCTGCTCTAATAGCGCAGAAGGCTTTGTTTGCTTCTTTGCAAAGCATGGGCTTCCTCATCTGCTCTCTGGGGCCCAGAAGAACCAGATTAACCATTCCTTCTTTCACCTGTCAGCACTTCAAATACCGCCCTCACCCCAAAGGCTGTCTTTTTTTTTTTTTTTTTTAAATTACCGCCGCAGTTGGCAGTTGTGGGATTTCTAAGGGACTTCCAAGCTCTATAATTCTGACTTTTATCTTAGCCTTATGTTATATTCTACAGACTCTAAGCATCTACTGAGTGCAAGGCACTAGTCCTGAGTACTAGAGAGAAAAGCAAAAAATAATTACAGTACAGTCCCTGATCCCATGGAGCTTGCAATATAATGAAGAGGGGGAAGAAGATATGTGCAAATAATGATGGCACCAGGGAGAATATGTTCAGTGCCAAGATTAGAAGAAATCCAAGGAAGATTACATTACTTTTAAGCTGGGTTGGAAAGAGGCCTGAGAGGTGAGGGCATGGACAGATCCAGGCAACTTCACGGAAGAGATGGTAATCCCAAAATCTATGAAAAAAGAGATAACAAGGGCTGGCCTGGAAGTGATATTTCTTGCCTCAACACCTGAGTGTTTACCTCAGAACCCAGTCTCTTAGGATTCTGAGCTAATTTCCTCGTTCTAATCTAAAAGTTGAACAGTATCCTCTGTGAACCCTACACTAACTTCCTGAGGAAAATTCAATTATAAAACATACCCCCTATTTTTGTAGTAGTCTTTGTTAGTCTTAATAAAGAACATCTATGTTTCATGTTTTTTCTTAATGAAATTCATAACCACTTAAATCCATACAGTAAAAATGCAATCACAGGTTCCTAGACCTAGAGCTCAAAGGGACCCTGGAGCTGTTTTCAGGTGTCTGAAAGGCTGTCGTGTGGCAGAGACGCCACACACATTCTGCTTTTTCCCAAAGAGCAAAACCAAGATCAACACAAAGATGTTGCCAGAGGCAAATACAGGCTAGACTAGGGAAAGGGAAAGCTTCTTAACCATTAGCACCAGCTACAAGCAAACTGGGGCTGCTCTGAAGACCAATGGGCTCCTCCTCACTAGAGAGTTTCAATCAAAGGCCAAAAGAGCACCCAGCAGGAACCACAAAGAAGGGATACAGGGGTCAGGTACAAGTTAAAACTATATAACATTCCAAAAGCAGGATTTTGAGATTGCAATATATCAAAACCTTGGTATTCCACAAAGTCAAGTCTTTGCAATACTGGACTGACCCTAGAAAAAGTGTCCGTATCCTTCATGTTTCAGTCTGAAAATGAAATTTTTTAATCTCCAAGTACCCACGACCCTACTCAGACATTACATATGTATATTTACTCTCCATTCTAATGAGTAGTTTCCCCACCCAACCCCACAGATGCATTTATCCTACACCTCTGTTTGGTTTAATGGTCCCTTCTCTGCTTCCTTTATTGGCCCCTCAGCTTCCTACCACATCTCGGAATGATATGGCCACAAGATTCTGTCCCAGGTCCTCTTGTCTTTCTACCATATATCCCTTGAGGTCATCTCTATACAAATGATGTCACAATCTATATATCATCCATTCCTAGTCTCCCCACTGATCTAGTTCCAAATTCCCAACTACAAAATTGTACGTTTTGCATTCAAATCTGTTTGTTAATCACTATCCTCCTAAATAAAAAATGCTGGGAGTCTTACTAAGAGTGGATGCTTCCAAAAGGAGAGGAGGATTATCCTCCCTGCCTCCCATTTTCTAATTTGGGTGATATTTCCCAGTTGTACTGAAAGGTGCAGCATGGAGAACATGAAAATTCCAAGGGGGGGCTGATGAGAACATATAGCAAGATAGTTGGCTATGCTGGTGGGGGCTTCCTTCCTAAATCATCTTACCTGTTACCCTTTCTTACAATTCTCAGACCAGTCTGGTATCATGGCCTAGATGTACTGGCTAGTTAATTCCAGAAGAGCATCACAGAGCCTGTAAGGTCCCTTAATGTTTTAGAATGGTCACAAATTGTTAGCATTTTCACAACTGACCAATTTGACTTCTAAATGAAGGTGAGAAAAGGGGTGGAAAATTAAATCCTGCTTTTTGAGACTGCTGATCCCAGTCTCTTTAAGTTCAGGTCCACTAAATTAACACAATTAACACTATGCCTTACTTCTGTATACACTTAAGTGCACAAGTCCCATTTGTTAGAGGAAAGGTTCCCTTTGATCACTGCTATGAGCCCAAAGTTATCCTGAGTCTCTGTTGATTTGTCCAACTGAGTTCCAGAAGCTTCTTAAAATCAACAGAGACACAGGAAATACTCTTGTTTGTATGTTATATCACAGAGGTTTGTACATTTTTATTTTCTGGTGATAAATCTGAGAGCAATGTACACCCAAAGAAAAACATTTGGAGTCTGACGGGGGAAAACAATCCCATTTCTTATCCTTTGAAAAATTCAAAGGCAGTTCAGAATATTATATGAAAGATAAGGGCATTTCCAAATCCATCAATCAATCACCAACCATTTATTAAAGAAGTATCTCATATCCCAGACACTAAGAGGCTATATCTGACAACCCAGAATGTTCCCAAGCTGACAGATATCCAGTGTGATCAACGGTTAATACCAAAAATATGAATCAATGTATCTGCAAAAGACCAAGTTCTCTAAATTATACAAGAGACCTCTTTCACAAGAGCATGCTCGTGTGATTTTACCAAGAATGTCCAAATAGATGGAAGAGAGGACTAGATATTCTGTTTAAAGTTGACTCTCCTTGGGCCCTTTGTAACCTTGGGCCCTTTGTTTACACCAGCAGTCTGAAAAATTCATGATCTGAAAACGTAATAACCTCAAGAATAGGTGGAAAATGTCAGAATACTTATCAAAAGGGACCTAATCCAAGCGGCAGCTGTGAAAAATGAAAATCTCTGCAAATATCCTAAACCCCTCTTCCAAAAGAGCTAGTTCAATTGCATCTGGTTTACATATCAGAAAGTGGAATGGAATACTCACTATCTTATCAAGCCCTAAGCCAGTGTCAGGTATCACTGCCAAGGTTCTACTCAAGCCAACATATGGAGTAATCAAGTGATGCCCCAATTTCTCTCGGATCCTCCTTTTGTTAATGTCTCTGTTCTTTTGCACAATAGGCAAAGGGGAGGAGAATTAAAGAAAGAAGGTGCAAAGGCCTTTTTGCCTGTGTCACAAAATCAGAGCGGAAGGATGAGAACTTGAGACTTAGAGCAGCCTCTCTCTAATCAGAACTTCACCAAGAAGCCCCTCCCTGACTTCCCCAATAAGTGGCCTGCCAGGCTTCAGAACACTGAAGGTACACTGTTACCTCCTGAAGCAACTAATTCCACTGGGGACAGCTATAATGAGGAAGAAATTCTTCCTCATATCAATTCTGGAGTTTCTTCTAACTTCTACCTTTTGTCTCCATTTCTGCCCTGTGCAAACAAGCGGAAGTCTCATCTGGTGTCCATGTAATAACTCTCCTAATACTTGAAGCCTGCTAGCAGATCCTTGATAAGTTCCCTCTTCCTCCAAGTTGAGCAAACTCACTTTCTTCATTCTATCTTCAGACAGTGTAAGTTCCATGTTATAATTCTGGGTTTCCCTTCTTTGGATTCTCCCCTGCATATCAGTGTCTTTCCCTGAAAGTACCCAGTGTAGAACATAGTATGTAGTCTGACCAGGGCAGAGACTTGAAATGACCCCCTTCCTAGTCTAGGACACGGAGGCCTCTAATGTACTCTGACATTGTATTAATTTTCCTGGCTTCCACATGAGACTGTTCATCTTAAGGTTGAAAGACCCTTGAAACCCCAGATCATTTTTTTTTATTTTGAGAAGCTCCTATTTACCTGTGCTTGCCCTAGCTTCCTTCTATCTCTTAGTGCTGGTTAACTTTACTAGTCATTACCAGCCTCAAACAATGTTTGCTTTGATCGCTTTGACTTTGATTTGCTTCCCAGCATTTCTGGTAGAGGAAGACCAGGTCTCATATTCCAACTCGATTCTTTTTCTGCCATGCCTTTCTTAGCAAGGAAGTTAGCAAGTTTTATATTATTACTGATAATTACAATATGAGTCATAGATACCGATATTCAGATAGTGATTTGCAGATATCAGTTGGTTTGATCTTTGTAACTCCCCTGTGAGAAGGCAGCACCAAGACTTATTATGCACATTATATGAATAAGCAAACTGTACCCAATGAGGTTAGGTGATTTGTCCAAGCTCACACAAATGAACTGAGCAAGGATCTAAGCCCAGCTGCTCTAGCTCTCTCCCAGATTTTTTGTTCAGTGGGGTGGGAAGACAAGGGAACCTTGGCTGATGGGAATGCCAGAGCCAACTGTGCTGCTAAGATGTGACCCTGGGTGAGAGGGAACCAGCACACCAGGAGTACAGGGGTTGGTGGGGAGGGTAAGAGCACTTGCAGGTGAATGAAGCTCTTGGTTTGGAGTTCCTGGTCAGAGAAGGGAGCTAAAGAGAAGCTTGATGCACCATGCATGCCCCCACCCCATGATTCAAAGTTCTTACACTAATACTTCTCATAAAAAGAAAACGGAACCAGCAAAGAACAAAGAATCTCACCGTTGAAACATATTGTGGGAATAGGGAAGAACTGGGGTTCATCTTCAGGAGAATACTTTAGTAAAAAAAAAAAAAAAAAGCTTCTACCCCAAAGAGTAACATGAAATGGTTCCCTGTCCTGAGAAAATTTATAAAAGAAATTCTTTATAGAAGAATTTAAAAATGAAATGAGAGAAATTGAGGAAAAACTACAAAAAAATAAAAATAAAAACCATCCAAGAAAAAGAAGATTATGAAAAAAGAGTTAACCAACTGAAAAAGGAAATAGAGAGTTTCAAAGATGAAAATAATTTTTGAAAGGGAGAATTGTGCAAGGGGAAGCCAGTGAAACTATGAGAGACCAAGAAATAACAAAACATCATAAAAATGAGAAAATAGAACAGAATATGAAACATCTTACAAGAAAAACAACAGACCTAGAAAACAGACTGAGGAGAAAAAATATATAAGAATAATTTTACTGCTAGAACTACCAAAAAGAGATTCAGGAAATAACCCAAGAAAACTGTCCAGCAGAGAGAGAACATAAGGGTAAAGTAGAAATAGAAAAAATATACTCATTAACCACCTCAAAGAGATCCTACATGGAAAACACAGGGATATTATTGCCAAATTTTGAAACCCCCAGATAAAAGAAAATTTTGCAAGAAACAAGAAAAAGAAACAATTCCAGTATGCTTGAGGTACAATTAGAATTGTACAAGACTTATGAGCACCTACAATAGAAGGCTTCAGGTACTGGAATCATATCTACCAACAAAGAACTAGGCCTATGGCCAAAAATATCACATACACCTAAATTATCTATAATTTTGAATAAGAAAAAATGGAACTTCAACAAACTTGCAGAATTTCAGAATTTTCTATCAACCAAACCTGAACATAACAGAAAATTTAGCATATAGATCTAGTATCAAAGATCATTTTTAAGGAACTCAACATGTACAAACTGTTTAAACATGGACAAATTGTTTTTTTTAATGGAAACTGTATATTATATATTTAAGATTCACATCATCAATAGGGCAGCTCAACAGAAAGATTGGCAGAGTAAAGGTAAAATAGTAATTCAATAGTATTCAAATGAGGTGCAGAGAAAGAATAGACACAGAGGCATTAGAGATGGGAGGAGGCCTCAAAGTTCTGAAAACCTACTCACATCAGGAATGAGTTTAATAGGCAGTATTACATACATACCATGAAGGGTATAGAACCTTCCAAAATCTATAAAGAAATAAGAGGAGAGGTATAAGTGGATAGGGAAGCAAGGGGTGAGGGAAGAAGACAAGGGAGGGTTCCTTGGGTGGGAGGAGGTTAAATAACATTAAGTCAAGTTATGGAGCAGAATTTAATTAAGAGTCAGCAGAGAAAGGAAAGGCGTGTGTGTGTGTGTGTGTGTGTGTGTGTGTGTATAAGTGAGTATGTATATTTCTACATATGTATACATAAACATATCTTTATATTTAACTGTGGCTTGCTTGGAGGTAATGGGATAATGAAGGGGGTGAAGAATAAAGTAAATAAGGTGTGAACCAGAGAAACAAAGAACAATTTTCAAGGAAGTAAAGAAAAAAGGGATATTTATAAATATAATTTCTTCTACTATTATATACATACACAATACTTTCTTAATCTGGTAATTTGTTGTTAAAATAAAAAAAAAAACTAAAAATAAAAGCATATAAAAGAAACGTTCACTTCAAATGTGCCTTATTATATCCTCTAAGAGTATTCAAAAGTCAGCCTTAAAAAGAAATAAAGAAGGCTGTTTGGAGGCATGGGAAAGGTCTAGATTACCGAAGCCTTTGAAATAAGACAAGGCCAGGCAACTCACAGAAGTATCAGTGGGCAACATGAAGGAGTCATGGAACTTAGAGCTGAGAGTTCAGTCCAACACTCCTATTATACAGATGCAGAAAGGGAAGGTGAGACCCTGGTGACAAGAAGAGTAGGAATCACTCATAACAGTATAGAGGAGAAGTGGAATAGCCTGTCCACTTTACAATTTTACCCTGAAATACATGGTAGCAATAAAAGCTACATAAACCAAGTCTTAATATAATCAATATTTTGGCCACCAAGCCAATAAAATAAGCCAATTCTCCAGCATCTGAATTCTGCTGTATTTCTTTATTTTCTTTTGTAGAATATGTCTGTATTAAAAGCAAATCAAAGAATGCAGAGCAAGAAACAGGGAGAGCAAAAACAAACATGAACATTTTCCTATTACTTAATGCAAAATCAGCCCCTTTAGCTTCCATGACATCATAACTCACAAGATTTGGAGAAAGCCTTTTAGATTATTTGAGAGAGAATTACAAAATAAAGTCTAATGCCACACTCCCTTCCAGAAGATGCCCCTTTTCTTGTTTCCTCTAGGTTTAGGAACTAAGGATTCCCAAAACATATACCCTGAACATTTTAGAGGAACAATGTCAGGAGGTGAAAATGCTGTCAAGTGAAGACTGGAAGAGAAACAATACTTGGTTAGGGACCGACTTTTGATAGCAGGGATTCAGTGACCAGAGAGAGATTGTTCATACAGAGAACATTCAAGTTACAGTTTGTAGGAAGAGAGGCAGGGAGTGATTGAATCCAAGGAAAGGATGCATCTGTGATTGGATTCAGGAAAGTAACAGGAAAGAAGGCAATCACCAAATACAGAGCTGCAGCCCTATCTGTATTGTGAGATTTGGGTGAGAATTGTCTGGGAAGGGTTGTACCGTGGGTTCCAGGGCCTCTGAGGGCACAACACACTACCTGAGAGGCCACTAGTAAAAATATGGAAGATCACATTCGCCCTCAGAAATATAACTGAAGCACAGGTTTCTGAACAGTTTGGAGATTTTTTCTGGCAAGGAAGTAGGCACAGGGGCACCAGAGGGTCCAAGGGATCTGCAAAGAGGAAGGAGATGGTACTGAGATGATTCTGGGCAGAATCTGACCATCTGAATTACTTAAACTAGTAAAATATTTAACATCCCATTAGTCACAGACAGACACACTAGGAAAGTCAATTGCCTCATTGTGCAGCCCTTCCACTCAAGGATATGCAGTTTTGACAACTGTAGGAGATGATCCAGTATGAAATGGATGTGAAGGGAAAAGCATCAGGCGACACTTTCAATTCAGTGATCATCCTAGTCGTCTAGTGATTCAGAGGTGTAAGGTTGGAGTGACCCTGCCTGCTTGAACGATTTGCCAGCAGAGCACCAGTCTGGACAGACATTCTCAAGCAGAAAGGAGGCTGCGAATAGGAGTTTTGTGATAACTATTATCTAAAGACAGGCGGACTGAAAAATTCAGCAACAGCAATTTCTAAAAACCCTTTTCTCATTCACAAGGGCTGTGTAGAAGGAGCACCCAAAGCAGTGATGTGACAAATCCTTTAAATTCTTTGTTTGGGGGGGGGGTTATCATCATCATCATTATTATTGTTATTGTTATTATATGAGATAGAGGGTAAATGACAGAAGATCTAGCCACTGAGCTAGGAATACCCAGAATAAAACCAAGCCCCTGACACATTCTGGCAGTAAGAGAAGACTCTGGGGAAGTCACTTATTGTCTCAATTCTCTAGACCAAAAGCCTACAGCTTGTAGCCCGCAACACCACTGAGTGGTGGTTCAAAAATTAAGATGGAAATATTTATCAAAATAAATAGAAACACAGTAAAACACAGGTAACCATACATGTTAAAACTAAGAAGAATTCAGTAGCCCCCAACTCCACTCCAGTTCAATTTCTATTTGAGTTTAATCCCACTACTCCAGGCAACTGAGATAAGGAGCTAACCCCATAATTGCACATCATTGTGGGACTATGACAATTGCTGATATTTAAATACTTACTGTCTGATGCTTTATTCTTCACATCCACCTCAGACTAGATCATGTCCTATTTTTGTCAAAACAGCATACCTGCTTTGCTATATATAGTTTCCTTAACAGGGAGTTCCCCATATTAATGATTGCATAGCACCAGACTTCATTTCTTTATTTATCTTAACAAAAACAACAACAACAACAACAACAACAACTGCTACTGCTATTGCTGCTGCTGCTGCTGCTGCTGCTGCTGCTGCTCCTGCTGCTGCTGCTGCTGCTGCTGCTGCTACTACTACTACTACTACTACTACTAATTTGCTCTGTAATCATTTCCAAATCATTCATGGACATATTCCTTTTTTCTCCCTAAATAAACATTAAGTTTCAGAGAGAAAGATGTTATGTATTTTAATCTTTTGTGTGTGTGTGTGTACAATGTTCAATAACCAATTAACTATGGATTGTTAAAGGGAGATGGCCCTATGAGCCATCTTTCAGCTACCATCCAAGAATGATCATATCCCCATTCTTCATCGTTTGTAACATAGTGAACAAAGCTGTTTTCAAGCTGGAACCTTGGGGCTTCATCACGGAAATGGAGATCTGCAGAATAATGTTCCTGGACAAACCCACACTTTTCTATTGCATCAGAAAACAAGTCGCTATTGTGAAAGACTTCTCTCTAGACTCCAAAGTATAGAGCAAATTTACTGGGTAAGTCATTTGGAGCTTCTTTTCTCCCCAGTGTCCCTACCATAAAACAATCGGCTAGTGCCATAGGGAAGTAGCCACAGAAGTCAGACAGAATGGAGTTCCGGACCGGACCGGCTAGTTAAAGGTATGCTGTTAATTAAATCCAAAGTCTCACAAGATTAATATTAAACATGTTTAAGAAAAGTAGGATTACAATTAGCTTGGAAGAATCCTGATGGAAGCCAGAGACAGCATTGTGAAAAGCAAAGATCATTCAGAGAGGACTGCTTTGGCCCCACTCCACAATCTAATTTATTCATATTTTTCAGATTTATGTAAATGTGCCTGTCAAGGTATCTCAGTAAATGAATCCTTTTTTAATTAAATGATTTTAGCATAGAAGAGATTAACTTCTTAAAACCAAGTTGTTTTCCACTCCAGGTTGCTGATGCTGCTGGCATCCTGGGTTAAACCAAATTTACTTATTTAAGGAAATGTAATTATCTCTTAAGGCTGTTTCTGTGTAAACAGCTACAAAACTGTCATACCTCCCTTCCAAATATAACTTGGTCAAACTCAGTCTGTAGTCCTAAAGGGTGATGTGATTAGTTAAACCTTGGGCTATTTGTCACTCTGCTTACGCCAGATGGAAGGACCACAGAGGACAGCTTCCAGTCAAAGTTCTACTTAAGATGTTTTTGGAACAGTAATGTTGACAGGGACAGAAAAATGGTGAAAATGATTACAGATTGTTAATCAGCATTCCTGGATTGTATCACGCTGAACTAAAATATTTAGTGATTTCCAAAATGATGAGAAGCTACATTTATCGAATTAATGGGGCAAGTGTGAAAATAGACAATGTGAAGCCTGTTGGGTACACCCTGAATCAATTAGATAGAAAATTGCTCTGGTATGAATCTAGACATTGTAATTAAGGCTTTGTTTATAAGCTGCAAAGTATCATGTCAAAAATGGCTTATTCTTAATAATTAAGTCGGATCTACCATGCAAAAGATCTGATGAATAGCTAGCTACTAAGAGAGAGTTGGATACAAGAATCCTACAGGATTAATTCTATAAGTTATCCTGGCTTCAAGTCTGGCCTCTGAAGAATCCTGGCTTTGTGACTTTGGGCAAGTCATTAAACTATAAGTGCCTCAGGTGACACACTAATGCTATAAATTGCAGAATTATAATTGTAAACAGCTGCTGTTTACAGTTAAGTAGTTGTAAATTCATAGCTGTAAAGTTACAAATAGAAGTTGTTCTGCCTAGGGAGAGGGAGCTTCCTTCCCTGGACATTTCCCATACTAGTGAGATCACAGGTCCAATCCCAGTCCTAATATTGGTGTAGATATTTTAAAGGTGCCATTCCAAGTATTTCCAGCAAAGATCAGGGGCTGTATGTAATGTTGCCTTTTGGTCACTTTTAAACCAAGAGTAGCCCAATCTGAAACACAGGTAAAAAGGAATCTTTCTTCAGTTACTACCCATTCCATTCAGGATATGTCTTTTAGTCCTTCTGAGCTGCAGAAAATCAGTGTGATCTGATGATTTCATCAAGACCTACAAATGGGTAGAGACACTCAGTAGCCTATAACAAATGTGCCAAGTATGAGTGACAATCAAGGTATGTGAGAGAGACTAATGTGAGGTAAATTTGACACTAGGAGAGAAGTCAACTACCTTTCAGATTGGAATGGCTCTAGAGGCTTAGACTTTATTCAAGAGCAACAACAGGAGAAGGAAGGGAAAAGATGGGAATGAAAAAGCTTCCTATATTAAAAAGATATCTTCAAGAGAGCAATTCCAAAAACGAGAGTGGTGAAAGCATCTCACTGCTCACCAACAAGAAAGAAAAACAATTGTTCTGGGCAATGCAGTAAGCCACAGACCATCTAGACAGAAGAAGAAATAAAGGAGAAATTCAGGAAGCACATAACAAGCCTGGCATGAAAGCAGAACTAGAGATCATTACTGATCACAAAATAGAAAATTCCAATTATACCAAACTGAAAAGTTTTTGTACGGACAAAGCTAATGCAGACAAGATTAGAAGAGAAACAATAAACTGGGAAAATATTTTTACAGTCAGAGGTTCTGATGGGGGCCTCATTTCCAAAATATATAGAGAATTAACTCTAATTTATAGAAAATCAAGCCATTCTCCAATTGAAAAATGGTCAAGGGATATGAACAGACAATTCTCAGATGAAGAAATTGAAACTATTTCTAGTCATATGAAAAGATGCTCCAAGTCATTATTGATCGGAGAGATGCAAATTAAGACAACTCTAGGATACCACTGCATACCTGTCAGATTGCCTAAGATGACAGGAAAAATAATGATGATTGTTGGAGGGGATGTGGGAAAACTCGGACATCGATGCGTTGTTGGTGGAGTTGTGAACGAATCCAACCATTTTGGAGAGTAGTTTGGAATTATGCTCAAAAAGTTATCAAACTGTGCATACCCTTTGATCCAGCAGTGTTACTACTGGGCTTATATCCCAAAGAGATTATAAAGAAGGGAAAGGGACCTGTATGTGCACGAATGTTTGTGGCAGCCCTTTTTGTAGTGGCTAGAAACTGGAAAATGAATGGATGCCCATCAGTTGGAGAATGGCTGAGTAAATTGTGGTATATGAATATTATGGAATATTACTGTTCTGTAAGAAATGACCAGCAGGATGATTTCAGAGAGGCCTGGAGAGACTTACACGAACTGATGCTGAGTGAAATGAGCAGGACCAGGAGATCATTATATACTTCAACAACAATACTATATGATGACCAGTTCTGATGGACCAGGCCATCCTCAGCAACGAGATCAACCAAATCATTTCCAATGGAGCAGTAAATGAACTGAACCAGCTACGCCCAGAGAAAGAACTCTGGGAGATGACTAAAAACCATTACATTGAATTCCCAATTCCTATATTTATGCCCACCTGCATTTTGGATTTCCTTCACAAGCTAATTGTACAATATTTCAGAGTCTGATTCTTTTTATACAGCAAAATAATGTTTTGGTCATGTATACTTATTGTGTATCTAATTTATATTTTAATGCATTTAACATCTACTGGTCATCCTGCCATCTAGGGGAGGGGGTGGGGGGTAAGAGGTGAAAAATTGGAACAAGAGGTTTGGCAATTGTTAACGCTGTAAAGTTACTCATGCATATGACCTGTAAATAAAAGGCTATTAAATTAAAAAAAAAAAAAAAAAACCAAGCCTGGCATGGAGACAAGATACAGCAATGGTGGAGAATTTCAGTTACCTAGTAACTCTTTTTCTCCTCTCCTCTTTCATTTTTACTCTCACACATACTCTCTCCTCTTTCTATCCATCTTCCCTCTTTGCCCACTGCCCAAATATGAGCAGGGAATAATTCCTCCATTTGTCTTATGAAAATCCTATCCTTCAAAACGATAATGGAAGGAAGGTATGAGCAGAACTTCTGTTATTGAACTAATTTTAAATATCAAGGAGAAACTAGCTACTGGATAAGAAATAATGGGAACCTTGAGGGAGAATTATAACTCTATCATAAAACTTGTGAAAGAGGAAGAGGAGGAATGTTACCCATTTATCATAGATTGCAGGACTCAAAGGTTTCAGAGAAAAGAAAGGGTGGATCCCATGTAGAAAAAGGGATCTCTCAAAATGGAAACTGGCTAAAGAGATCAACAAATTGTAAAATGAAACATACAGAAGACAAAAGGAAAGATATTGAAAGAAAATGAACATAAAATCATAGATCTAATAGCATGTAATGGTAGTCTCAAGATTGTTTAAGTTTTCAATGAGCTAAAGTTAGTGAGAAATGCTAAGACTCTCATTAAATTTCCAACTCTCCTTGTGTACAGGCTCTTTCTTTGTTGCCTACAATCTTAAGAATCTCTGCTAGATCTATTCACCCCTATTATCCTATATCCCTCCTCCTTTTTCAGCCAAACTGAAAAATCTGCTTCTATGTGGTACGTCAACTTCTCCTTTCATTAAATTCTTAAGCCTTTGCCATTTCTCTTCTGATTGCCTAACTCAACACTTTTCCAAAATTCCCAATGATTTCTTGACAAATTTGACAGCCTTTTCTCAACCCCCAACTTCTCTGAACTCTCTGCATCATGTGACATTGCTAAACATGTCCTATTTCCTGGACACTCTCTCCTCTCTGATTTCCTGGGATGCTGACAGCTTCCACCTGGTTTTCCTACGTATCTTTTCTGGTTTCTATCCCAAATCAAGCTTAGTGACTGTGGGTGTTACCCAAGATTCAGTTCTGCTCCCTCTTTTTTTTCCCTCTGTACTCTTTTACTTGGTGACCTCATAAGCTCTTATGTCCAAGACAGATCTCCTACCTTAACCCCCAAATTCACCACTTGTGGAACTTCCCTATTACAGCTGGGGTTACTATTGCCTTTCTGGGTTCACAAGTTCAGTGTCATTCCCAGATCTACAATGGCACCAATCTCACATCTTTAGTCTGTTACTATGCCCATATTCCTGACCCCTTCTCTTCTCTGACACTACCAGCACTCTGACCTGAGCTCTCATTACCTCATATCCTGTCTAAAATAACCTGCTACTTGGCCTCCCTGCTTCAAGTTTCTGTCTACTCTGATCTATCTTCTACTTATCTGCCAAAGGGAATTTACCAAAGTGCCAGTCTGACTATGTCACCATATCCCCTCTCTTTTCAATGAACTTTAGTGGCTCTTTATTACCTCTAAGATTAAATATCAACTCCTCTATTTGGTATCATATGGTATACTTCTCCCAACCAGGCCCCTTCCTCCCTTTGAAGTCTTTACCCCATATTATTTCCCTATACACACCCTGTAATCCAGTTATCCTGGCTCACTCATGTGTTCCTTACACATGTGTGTTCCCAATACAGACAATAATTCATTTCTTATTCCCATACCTTTGTACCCACTATCCCCTTCCTGGAATGCACTTCCTTTTCATATCAATCTCTCAGAATCCTTTTATTTCCTTTAAGATTCAGCTCAAGTACTATCCCAAGCTGTTTGTTCCCTCCATATGGAAAAAATATTCATTTTATGTGAATCATATATGTATATGTATGTGTATATATATGGATGTGTGTATACATACATACTTATAAATGAAAATGTTATCTCCCCCATTAGACTGTAACATTCTAGAAGGCAGGAACTGTTTCCTGCCTAGTGCTTAGTATTACTCTAAATACTTAACAAATGCCTTTTGATTGCTTTTTTTTCCCAGCTAAAATGCGGAAAAGGGAAAAAGGAAGAAGCAACAAGGCCATTAATCACCATGAATGACATCACAAAGAAAAGACAGAATGACTCAAATCTTGTGTTTCTTCCAAGGACAATAATCCTTGAACTGATATTTGAAGATCCAAAATAGCAAATAAGGAGTTAAAACAAAAACTAAATAGACAAGTAAAGCTCTCTCTTGGTCCTTGATGAGTTCAAATCACTTGATCTAGATGAAATGAAAGAAGCCAGGGTATTGAATAGTGGGGAGGTGGGCCAGTTCAGGAACTGTAAATGGTCTCTGAACCAAGATTAGAGAAGGGCAAATATTGTCTCAATTTGCATCAAAAGGAAGAGAATGGAATGCACAAGCTCAAAGCCAATGAGTTTGACTTGTATTGCTGACAAATTTTTGCAATGTATTATTAAAGAGATGTTTAATAAACATTTAAAAAAGAAAATGGTGATCACAGCCAACTAGCATGGCTTCATCAGAAATGAGCAGTGTCTCCTTAAACCAGATGGATTGAAAATCGATCAAATATTTAAAGATCAATTAATCCTTTTTTGTTAATTCTCAAAAAGAGAGGAAAAGCAAAAACACTCCATCAGAACTCTGTTTATGAAACAAATAAAATCCTCATGCCTTAACCAGAGAGAAACAATGAATAAATGAAGTATAGACCAATTTCAGGAATAAATATTTATGCAAACATTTTAAAATTTAACTAAAATCCTACTGTGGAGCCCACATCAATATAACCAGAAAAACATTCATGATGTACAAGGTGGATTTAAAGGCTGAAAGGATGGTTCAACATTGGGAAAACAATCAGCATAATTAATCATATGAATAAGGAAAAAAAATTGCCTGATTATATTAAACAGATGCAGAAAGTCTAACAAAAAACAGCAGTTATATACATTAAAATCTTAAAAAAAAAAAGACAGACAGACAGGAAGATTATTCTTGAAAATGTCCAATTTATTTAATGAAAAGTCAAATACTTTACTAAGGAGAAAAATGGGAAGGTTTCTTAGTACAAAAAGGAGTAGAACATGTCACAATCTATACCATTATTGACACAGTTCCCCAATTGCTAGCTATGGAAATGAGTATAAATACAAGCAAAGAGGAGACAGTTATACCTGTTTGAAAATAATATATTTACCAAGAGAATCAGTTAAAAAACTACAATGACTAATAGTTTAAGTAAAAGAAATGAAGAGAAAACAATTCCACAAATTTATCAGTATCACTACATTGTATTAACAAAACCAGAAGGAAACAGTAAGAGGAATTCCATTCGAAATGGAGGTGAGCCTAAAAAGATACATAAAGGAATTTCATAATTAGAACTATAGAACACTTTTTTTATGTTAAACATGGTAAAACTATATGTAAATCCAATATAGGTATACATATTTATGCAATTATCTTGCTACACACAAAAAATGAGATCAAAAAGGAAAAAATGAGAAAGAAAATAAAATGCAAGCAAACAACAACAAAAAGAGTGAAAATGCTATGCTGTGAACCACATTCAGTTCCCATGGTACTCTCTGGGCGTAGATGGCTCTCTTTATCACAAGATTATTGGAACTGGCCTGAATCATCTCACTGTTGAAGAGAGCCATTTCTATCAGAATTGATCATCGTATTGTCTTTTTGTTGCTGTGTACAATGATCTCCTGGTTCTGTTCACTTCACTCAGCATCAGTTAATGTAAGTCTCTCCAGGCCTCTCTGAAATCAGCCGGCTCATTATTTATTATAGAACAATAATATTCCATAACATTCATATACATAACTTAGTCAGCCATTCTCCTACTGATGAGCATCCACTGAATTATAAAATACTCTTTATAAAAATAAAGGAACACCTAATGAATGATTAGGCCGTGTCAATAAAATAAAAAATATATAAATATTTTATGCTTCTTTTTCTTTTTAAAAATTTTAATATTTTATTTTTTCTAATTGCATATAGAAACATTTTATAACATTAGGGTTTTTCTTTTAAATTTGAGCTCCACATTCTCTCCCCTTCTTCCTCTGTGTCCCCCCAGACAGAAAGTAATTTGATACAGCATATATCATTATGCACAACACCACGTGAAAGAAAACAGACCAAAAATAAAATCCATGAAAAAATAATGTGAAAAATAATATGTTTTGATTTGCATTCAAAATTCATAAACTCTTTCTCAGGAAGTAGATAGCATTTTTCATCATGAGTAATTTTGGAGTTGTCCTGGATAACTGTATTCCTGAAAGTAGCTAAGTCATTCACATTTGATCATTGTAAATTACTGCTCTTATTATGTACCATGTTCTGGCTCTGCTCACTTCACTTTGCATCAGTTTATCAAAGTCTTTTCTAGCTTTTTGTCTGAAAGTATCCTGCTCCTCATTTCTTAAAACACAATAGTATTCCATCACAGTCTGGGGCCACAACTTGTTCACCCATTCCCCAATTGATAGGCATCCTGTCAATTTCCAATTCTTCGCTATCAAGAATAGATTTGCTGTAAATAGTTTTGTACAAATAGGTCTTCCTTGGAATACAGGCTCATTACTGGTCTCATTGTGCCAAAAAGATAAGCACAATTTTAGAGCTCTTCAGACATAGTTCCAAATTGTTCTAAAGAACGTCTGGACAATGGTTGGCCATATCTTGATAAGTGGTGAATAAAGATTCTATCATTTATAATTTCAGTGTTATGTCTATATAACTGTACAAAGCATAACAACAAAAAGATTTCTTTATAGGAACAATAGTAAAATTTGGAGGGGAATAATGAAAATAAAACTTGAAATTATTTTCATTACATTAAATTTTTTTAAAATGTTTTTCAGAAACAAAACCAATGAAAGCAAAGATTAGAAGGAAAGCAGAAAACCAGGGAAGTTTTTACAGCAAGTTTCTGTGATAAAGGTTTCATTGGTCATATATATAGAGAGAGAACAGAGCCAAATTTATAAGAATACAAGTCATTTTCCAATGGATAAATGATCAAAGAATAACAACAGGCAGTTTTCAGAAGATGAAATCAAAGCTCTCTGTAGTGATAGGAAAACACCAAATCACTATTGATTAGAAAAATGTAAATTAAAACAGCTTTGAGGTACTACCTCATATCTGTCAAATTGGCTAATGTGAGAAGGGGAAAAAAGATAAATGTTGAAAGGAAGGTGGGAAAAGTGGGATACTAATGTACTGTTGGTGGAGTTGTGATAAGATCCATTCTGGAGAGCAATTTGGAACTGTAACCAAAGCGCTATAGAACTTTTATAAAACCTTTCACACAGCTATACCATCCCTAAAGAAAAGCAGCTCTTTTTATAAGGACAGAGAACTGGAAGTTGACAGGAAGCCCATCAATTGGGGATGGGTGAACAAGTTGTGATATATTATAATAGAATACTTTTTGTGCTAGATACTTTCAGAAAAATCTAGAAAGACTTGCTGATGAACTGAAGAAAAGTGAAGTGAGAATATAATGATCAGATGTGAATGATTTAAGTACTCAGTAATAAACTACAGAAGACATTTTCTACTTTTTTTTTACTTTTATGTTACTATCTTAAATATTTTCTTTTTATCAGAAGAGATTATAAGAAAAAGTACAAAAGTTTTTAAAAGGCTTATGCTAATGTTTGTTGCAATGGGGATTCACTGAGTAGGTCAATTTACGATTTATCTCATGAAATGGACATTATTGGAATTTAGAGAAAAGAAACTGAGAAGATTACAGATGTTCCCTAAAAAACTGGAAAGAAAAGAAATCTAGTTTTCAGAAACAAAAACAAAAATTATAAACAAAAAAAGAAAGGTAAACAAGATTTTCTCAGGCCTTTATGTTTTTTACCTAAACAACTTTGTATTGCCCTGGGAAATCCACATTTGTAAATATTTAGATAATTAATCATTACATCAATGGATCTTGTGCACCTACTATATACATGAGGTAGCAAGGAGACATAGTTCAAATTTGGGTTCAGACACCAGGTGTGTGATTTTGAGAAAGTAATTTAATCTCTATTTTCCTCAGTTTCCTCAACTATAAATGAAAATAATAATAGTATCTATCTTCCAGTATTATGAGAGTCAAGTGAAATACTATTTGTAGAGTCCATATTGAAGGCACTTAATAAATATTTATTACCTTTCTTTTTTGTTATTTCCTTCTTTCTTCTCCTCCTAATCTAGGCAGTCAGGACATACCAAGATGGAAAGGCACAGCCTGCACCATAAATTAATAAATATGCAAAATGAAGAGTCAGGCACAAGGGAGATTCACAGAAAGAGCTCTGAGAGTTTAAAAAAAAATGCAATCATTCCTCACTCCCTGTAGCTATTGACCCTCCATTCCAAGAACAATTTCCCCTCAAGGCCTTAGCTCCAACTCTGGCTCACCATTTGACTGACTCACCACTCCACTAACTTGATTTGATGTTTTTATACACGGTCCTGCAGAGGTGGAAAATGTCCCAGAAGGAAGACCCACAAAATTATTTGCTGGGCCAATGCAGGTGATGATGAACTGAAAGCTAAATATAACTGCCTTCCCCTGCCTGACTTCTATAAGTTGGTAATTTTTTTTTAAATTAAAGCTTTTTTTTATTTTCAAAACATATGCATGGATAATTTTTAACATTCATCCTTTCCAAACCTTGTGTTCTGTATTTTTCCCTCCCTTTCCCCCGCCCCTCCCCTAGATGGAAAATAATCCAATATATGGTAAACATGTACAGTTCTTCTATACATATTTCCACAATCATCATTCTGCACCAGAAATATAAGATCAAACAGAAAAAAATGAGAAAGAAAACAAAAAGTAAGCAAATGACAAAAAAAGGGTGAGAATGCTATGTTGTGAACCACCCTCAGTTCCCATGGTCCTTTCTATGGTATAGAGGCTCTCTTCATCACTGAACAATTGGAAATGGTTTGAATCATCTCATTGTTGAAGAGAGCCACGTCCATCAGAACTGATCATTGTATAGTCTTGTTGCCACCATGTATAATCATCTCCAGGTTCTGCTCATTTCCCTTAGCCTCAGTTCATCTAAGTCTCTCCAGACCTCTCTGACATCATCTTGAAATCATTTCTTATAGAACAATAATATTCCATAACAATCATATACCATAACTTATTTGGCCATTCTCCAACTGATGGGCATCCACTCTGTTTCTAGTTTCTTACCACTACAATAAGAGCTGCCATAAACATTGTTGCACATGTGGTTCCCTTTTCCTCCTTTATGATCTCTTTGGGATACAAACCCAGTAGAAACACTGCTGGATCAAAGGGTATGCACAGTTTGATAGCCCTTTGGGCATAGTTTCAAATTGTTCTCCACAATGGTTGGAGACGTTCACAACTCCACCAACAATGTATTAGTGCCCCATTTTTTCCCACATCCCCTACAACATTTGTCATTATCTTTTCCAGTCATCTTAGCCAATCTAACAGGTGTGTAGTGGTACCTCAGAGTTGTCTTAATTTGCATTTCACTGATCAATAGTGATTTAGAGCACCGTTTCATGACTAGAAATAGTTTCAAATGCTTCTTCTGAAAATTGCTTGTTCATATCATTTAACCATTTGTCAATTGGAGAATGCTTTAAATTCTTATAAATTTGAGTCAATTATATATATATATATATATACATATATATATATATATATATATATATATTAGAAATGTAGCATTTATCAGGACCCTTCAAAGTAAAATTTTTCTTACTTTATTGCTTCCCTTCTATTCTTCTCCACATTAGTTTTGTTTGAACAAAAACTTTTAACTTTATATGTAATAACTATCTATTTTGTACTTAATAATGTACTCCAGTTCTTCTCTGGCTGCAAATGTCTTCCTTCTCCAGAGATCTGAGAAGTAAACTATCCTTTGTTCTTCAAATTGCTTATAATATCACTCTTTATGTCTAAATCACGAACCCATTGTGACCTTATCTTTATCCAAGACATTTTCAAAGGACTCGGGATGAAAAATGCTATACATCTCTGATGGCATCTGAATGCAGATCAAAGCATACTTTTATTTAACTTTCTTTGTTTTACTTGAAATTTTTGGGGGGAGGAGGAGTCTGTGTTTTCTTCTGCAACATGACTAATATGGAAATAGGTTTTGCATGAATGCACATGTATAACCTATAGCAAACTCCTTGCCTTCTCAGGGATGAGGAGGAGAGGGGGTTGGAAGGAGAGAATTTGCAATGCAAAATGTCTCTAGATAACATGAAAATTGTTTTACATGCAATTGGAAAACGTAAAATATAAAAAAGAAATAGGCCAAGAATTATCAGACCTCACACAGATGTAGACTCAAAATAAGAAGAAACTTCCTAAATAAAGATTAGAGCTGCTTGAAAAGGGGACGGGTCATTTCTGGAGGCAGCAGACTCCTATTTCCAGGCAATATTCAATCAAAGGTTAGATGACCACATATTTGCAGTTGTGGAGGAAAAATTTTTTCAGCTATGATTTAGACTAAGTTGTCACTGAAATCCCTTCCACTTAGGCAATTTTGTAATTCCAATTGCAAGGAAGTCTTTTATCAGATATTTAACTGAAATCTATTTCTCAATTCAATATATATCAGTTACCTACTATATACAGAGCACACCAGAAAATTTATTTAGTCTGTGTCCTCTTGGGAGTTAAGGATCATAGGAATCTATTATCATACATTTAGAAGTTGAAGGGATTTGAAAGATCTCTCCTACTACAGAAGAAGCCATATTAAGAACTTAGTGTTTTGCCCCAAATAGTATAGACAGCAGGTGTCAGGGATAGCATTTGAACTCAGGTATTCTAAGCCAGCCAATACCCACTTTTAACTGACATTAATAGACATTAATATAATTAATATAATAGACATTGTATTAAAGGCTTATTCATTCATAGACTCCAGGTTAAGAATCTCAGGATTAATAGTTGGGAAGACTGGGAAAGGCTTCCTTCGGAAGGCACATTTTGAGTTGAGTCTGCATGAAAGCCAAGAAGCAAAAGTAAGGAAAGCCTCTGAATATTAGGCCAATGTTCAGAGAGCATACATAAAGGCTATCATTAATGGTGTATTTAAAGCCTTCCCATCTTCATAGAAGCTGTGAAAACTTATACTCCATAGCTAAAATACCTCCAGAATTCAGGATCACTCCCAGGTACTAGAGTAAGCCTCTGGTGGAAGCCAACAAAAAGTAAGTCAAACACAGTCCTCTCTATACTTTATAGCCTTTGGGCTGCCCTATTCAGGCCTTCATTGTCTTTTGATGAGACAACTGCCAAGTCTTCTCACTGACTTCCTTGCTTCGAGTCACCCTTTTCTTCTAATTGTTTCCACAAAACTGTGACCATCTCCGACCATCTCCTTCCTCTGCTAATCATTTTCAATGACATACCATTCCTATAAGATAAAATACAAACTCCTTGGCCTGACCTTGAAAGCACTGAATAAAAATCTGGTCCCTTTTACCTTTTAAGATTTATTTCTACTTGCTTTTCCCCTCTTTCCCTTCTTATATCTTTCATTATAGCCAAAGTGACAGACTAGCTATTTCCTCAAGTTCCCTGATTTTGCATAAATACTATCTAGCATAAGATTGATCCTTAAGAAATGGTTATTGTTTACTGTGTGCCAGACTACACGTACAAATAGAATACAAATTCTATTCAAATAGAAATAGATACAAATAGAAATAAAGATAGCTCCTGACCTCAGGAAGCTTATTTTCTAAAGAAAAAAGATAGGCATATAAGAGGGAACTGAAGAGCATGAAACAGGGAGAGGGGAGGTGAAAGGAACATACCCAATATCCTGTCATTGAATAAAGGTATAATCCATCCCAACTGCTGCATCACTGCTAACCAGGAAACTACTATTAGCTTGACAGAATGCTCACAGAGATGACACCCAAGGCAAACTTCCTACTATCTATCATTTGCAGATGACTTGTAGATATAGTAAGTGTACATGACATGTGTATTTATGTTTATATGGTTAAATAGAAGGATCATTTCCAAACCAGAAAATGCTATCACAGACATATGGTTGGTGACCTATTACAAAAGGCCCAAATGAGCTCAGCTAACCACCAAACTGTTATTTATTAAATTGAAAAAAAGGAACTTTCAAAGTCAATGTTCTTAGAATTTTTTCTGTCCCAACTATGTCATCAGTTTAATTTTGAGGCTGCCATCAACTGTCTAAGTAAGAGAGCGCATGCCCTGGCGGAAGCCCTCTTCCCCGCCCCCCCCCCCCCACCTTTCAGGTTTCTGCCATGACTGTCCCTACCTCTTCTCAGTTTTACCAATGGCAATGACGCTTGGTTTCTGGCTGGCCTACTTTATAATTGATCTTTGAGGATTCTTCCAGGCAGCTCAATCATCCACATCCACATTTTAGCCTCTAGTGTCACTGGTCTCAGAGGCCTTGCTCACTCCTGTAGATAACCTTGGAATGACTATTTGAGTACTTCACACTTCCCCAGGATAGGCTGAACCAAAGGCTCGGTTTCTCAGAGTACAGAATTCATTTGAAGAGCAAGAGAACATGCCTAAGAATAAAACAGAAGCCAGCAGGAAACTTACAATAAAAGTCAAGCAAAAAAGGATTCATTTCCTGCTCATATAAGCACTCCCACTTATTAAGCATATACACTGCCTCCACAACAAATAGCAACATGAAGGAGATGAGGCTGCACATGTATCACTGAGAAAAGAGGCTGAGCCACATTAGTGAGAAAAGGATAGCCTAGGGAAACACAGCATACATAACATCATCATGAAATTCAAATATTATCTATTTTTGATAGCATGTATACATCATGAAGTGAGTGTTCAATGAGGTTCTCTGCTGGGTTCGTGGGAGGGTAGAGAGAGGTAGCAGGCAGAGAAATGGCAACCTGACCACTAAAGGGCCTCAACATTATGTCTCGTGAAAAAGAGGTTTTTACCCCAGAAAGAGAAGACTTATAGGGGAGGGAGGACTAATCAATATCATCAACTGCTTGAAGGAGTGCTGTGTCAAACAGAGATTAGACTTGTTCTACACTAATACCAGAGAATAAAACTAGGGGCATAGGGTAGAAACTACAAAGAGAGAAATTAAGGCTTGATGAAAAAAGATTTCCTAAACCTTTAGAGCTGCTGAAAAGCAGAATAAATTGCCTCATGAGGTCTGGGGCTTTCCGTGACTTCAGGTCAGGTGATGGCTGTATGCATAAGTGGTCACCTGTTGAGAATTTTGAGATTCTTATGCAAACTGTGGTATGTATGGTATTCAGACTGGATGACCTCTGAGGAACCTCCAATTCCAATTTTGTGATTTTAGCAAATAATGCCTCATAAGCATTCCCCACGCATTTGTATCCCCAGCACATAGCACAGAGCTTGCCACCGAATAATTAGTGAGTTGGCCATTTAATACATCTACAGGAACTTGGGGGAAATTGAATAATAAAGCTGGAACGTGATGAATGTGTCCATAAGGTCTTATAGCCATACAGCAGATTTCACTAAATGTTTTGAAAATATTGAGTCTTCATATGAATCTCCTTCAGGAGAATCACAATATTACTGAAAGAAGATAATGGAGGGGGGAGAGAAGATAATGGGAAGGGAAGAAGGATGTATGTATATATTTGTATTATATGTGTAGATATATGTATACATATATGGGTATGCACGCAATTAATCTGACACTAGACGTCAACTGAATCTTTGTCTCAGTAATGTATTTAGATTCCTCCCCATCCCAGGATTTGATCAATAAATAATGCTTTACAATTGATCTTTCTTTTTACAGTGTTATTGAGTGTTTTGTTTTCCCCCACTTACGTGTAAAAGCAATATTTAACACCTGTCAGATTGGCTAAAATGACAGAAAAAAATAATGATGATTGTTGGAGGGGATGCAGGAAAACTGGGACATTGATGCATTGTTGGTGGAGTTGTGAACGAATCCAACCATTCTGGAGAGTAGTTTGGAACTATGCTCAAAAAGTTATCAAACTGTGCATACCCTTTGATCCAGCAGTGTTTCTACTGGGCTTATATCCCAAAGAGATCATAAAGAAGGGAAAGGGACCTGTATGTGCACGAATGTTTGTGGCAGCCCTTTTTGTAGTGGCTAGAAACTGGAAACTGAATGGATGCCCATCAGTTGGAGAATGGCTGAGTAAATTGTGGTATATGAATATTATGGAATATTACTGTTCTGTAAGAAATGACCAACAGGATGATTTCAGAGAGGCCTGGAGAGACTGACACGAACTGATGCTGAGTGAAATGAGCAGGACCAGGAGATCATTATATACTTCAACAACAATATTATATGATGACCAGTTCTGATGGACCTGGCCATCCTCAGCAACGAGATCAACCAAATCATTTCCTTTTTTTTATTTAATAGCCTTTTATTTACAGATTATATGCATGGGTAACTTTACAACGTTAACAATTGCCAAACCTCTTGTTCCAATTATTCACCTCTTTACCCCCCACCCCCTCCCCTAGAAACCAAATCATTTCCAATGGAGCAGCAATGAACTGAACCAGCTACGCTCAAAGAAAGAACTCTGGGTGATGACTAAAAACCATTACATTGAATTCCCAATCCCTATATTTATGCCCACCTGCATTTTTGATTTCCTTCACAAGCTAATTGTACAATATTTCAGAGTGTGATTCTTTTTGTACAGCAAAATAACGGTTTGGTCATGTATACTTATTGTGTATCTAATTTATATTTTAATATATTTAACATCTAGTCGTCATCCTGCCATCTGGGGGAGGGGGTGAGGGGCGTAAGAGGGGAAAAATTGGAACAAGAGGTTTGGCAATTGTCAATGCTGTAAAGTTACCCATGCATATAACCTGTAAATAAAAGGCTATTAAAAAAAACAAAAAACAAAAACAAAAAAAAAATAGAAATGGGAGGGACTTTAGACAGCATATTCTCATAGGTTCCAGAAATTTAGATATATAGGATTTGGGAGATTATCTAATCCCCAGCATCTTAAACTGAGTCATAACTCCATGAAAAGTCTTGTAACTGAATGTAGGGGCTGTGAAATTATGATTTATTATCAGTAAATATTTGATTTGTATACACAAAAACAAAACAAAACAAAAAGCAATGTTTAACATTTGTTTTAAAAACTTTGAGTTCCCAGTTGTCTGCCTTCCCCCTCCCTAACCCCCCTCACTGAAAAGGCAAGCAATTCCATATAGCTTATACCTGCACAGTCATGCAAAACATTTCCTTAATGGCCATGTTTTATAACTGACCTTAAAGTCATAAAGACTCAAGTTCCAAGTCCCTTCTCTGACACAAAAGGATATCATTCTTTTCCACTGAGAAAAATTATCTGTCTGGATGGTGAGACATTCAGACTAAGCCCTTCACTTCCACTAGAGTTCCTTAAACAAGTAGACATCCGTGCACATTATGTCCTCATTGGATCTATGGAAAGTGCCTGACATTAATTCTACCTGAGGTACAGTTAGGGGACATAGTATAGAGAGTACCGGACTTAGAATTAGGAAGACTCCTCTTCCAGAGTTCAAATCCAGCCTCAGACCCTTACTGGCTGGGTGACTCTGACGAAGTCACTTCACCCTATTTGCCTCAGTTTCCTCATCTGTAAAATGAGCTCGAGAAGGAAATGGCAAACCACACCAGTATCGTTGCCAAGAAATCCCCAAATGAGGTCATGAAGAATCAGACACGATTGAAACAACCAACAACAAAAAATTCTACCTGAATCTTAGGCAAGCATCAGATTTTAATCAATATTTCCTCATTAAAATAGAGGTTCATTAAAATAACCCAGTCAGTGAACATATGACTCAAAATGAACTGTGAGTAAAGCTTCACCAAGGGATTGATAGAAACAATGATTTTATGGAATAGAATTGGTATGAATGTCCTGGGTATTTTAGAATCAGCCAGAGTCAAGATCGGCAAAAGTCCTTGATCTTCATTCTTTGTGGAAGTGAACGGAATGGCGACACTAACTGAGAGGAATCGCAACACTCCACCCACCAAATCCTGCGCCCAATCTCCTATACAACAGATCAAGCCTGCAGAGTGGTGGGCAGCACATACTAATAGAGTACTGTCCAATTGGTTGTTAGCCATAAGTGCTCGGACAGGACCTCAGTGCATCAATTCAGCTTCAGCCCATTACACGATATCACTGTAAGCCTACATATATGTGTATATATATATATATATATATATATATATATATATATATATATACACTCCTGTATTCCCCAGGTAAGGTACCTCACTTTCCAAGAGCGTATAACTTTTTTTAAAGTCCTATTCTAGAGCTGCAATTTTATAGCTCTGGGCCCTCCTCATACTGATCTAAGTCAACAGTCTCCAAGAATTGTGGGGCTGGGTAAATCAAGTAATATCAAGCCTATTGAACAGCCACTTTAAGCTTAGCCAGCCTGGTTCTGTCCTGGAACAATGAACAAACACCCCATCACTCAAAAACTTTCCAGCTTGGTAGGACTTACCAGAGTCCTAGCTCTGATGGTTGAGCTTTGGAGATCCTGGGATTACACCTCCATGTCACAATGAGATAGAAAGAAGGACTTTCATGAAGGGAGTTCTATTATTGTGGTTATTGTTAGACATTTACCTTACTCTGCTTCCTAGCTTAGTGAATACCTCTTATTTATCAATTACATTATGAAATCATCAAGACAAAATCTTATATTTATTTTCTCTAGAGCATCTGACAGTAAACTGTATGTCGAAAATGTTTCTTAATTATGACTGACAAAGGAATTTTTGAAATACATCGTTGTATGTTAGGGGCTGATCCACCAGGATAATTTTTTAGATATTAACACAACCTTCGGTAATGTGGTGTCTTTTTCTATATCTCATTAGAAAGAGCCCTGTACGTTGAGTCTTCTAACACAGTTTCTGGGCCCAGCTTGGCCACTTTCTACTTGTATAATCCAGGACTAACTAATTCACTTTTCCATGCTTTGGTTTTCTTGACCATAAAATGGTACTTAGATCAAACAGCCTCCAAGGTGCCTTACAACTCCAAATTGATGAACCTGGGAGCCTCAGTCTATATAGATTTCTACTGTGATATCTTAAGATCAACATTGATGGTACATGTTTGTTGAAAAGATCATATAGCGAAGATACTCTCTGTGGAGCTTCTTAATGTGGTCAGCAAGTCCCATTTTGGTCACTATATTTTTATATCCCAGACAGGACAGCTGAAATAATTATGTGTCCTATGGGTGATTCTCCATTATTTCATTTGGACACTTCCACCACATTTACATCTGGAACCCCAATCCCTTTGAACTCACTGTAGGCCTCCAATGGTTATATTTAACAAGAACAAGTTGTTCAGGATGAGCTGGAGTTTCTAACAGTCTCAAACAGACGCTGGGGAGATCTGGTTCAGTCATATATTTATATATTCAGGACCTGCCCCCTTACCCTCCCTTTTTAACTTTCTCAGAAGAACATAAGGGGGAAAAGATCAAAAGACACGGAAGTTTTGCAAGATGCTTGGTTAGTCCATAAGACCAAAGAACAAAGCCATTCTTTTTCCTAGACTGATGTGCCCTTCGGTGTCTTCAATGTGCTCTAAGCAAACTGGGAGCAAAATATTTCTACCCTGCAGACCCTCCCTTTTCCTTCTTTTGCTCCTCTCTTTTCTGCTACATTTCAGGCTCCTTTCCCCTCTATTCATTTGCCAGAAGACATTTTCAAATTAGATCATTTCCTTTCTGTTTAGCAAAATGGCAAAAGATAATCCTATAATTCTTCCTCATATATACTCTATACCATATGTAATTATTCATTTTATACTTCAAGAACACATAGTTTAAATACAGAATTCAAATCCAGGGTTCTAAATGTCCTGTCTCTTTAACTTCACTGTGCTAACAAATATTACAAGCTGTTTGAGACCACTAGAAACTTAAATCTCAGAGTGAAAGCACTGAAATTAAAGGGGATCGGGAAAGGCTTCTTGTAGAAGGGAGGGCTTGAAGGAAGCAAGGAGACAGAGATGAGAAGGGTGAACATTTCGTTTCAAGCACAAGGGAGTTCTCAAAAATGATGAAATCACAGGTCTAGTCAGCTCTATTCTCTACATGGACACAGGAATTGTCATTATAACAAACAGAACTTACGAAGCCAATGCAACCGATTGGAAAAATGGCTACCCAAAAAAGCCAACAAGTGAATTTTAGACTTGATTTTCTCCTCCTGAATATAAGCAGAGGAACCTAGAACTGGACCATAAATACAGAGATTTCTCCAAGCTACAAAAACACTATAGCAATATAATGATGTGCTTCCTGACACTTTTTTTTATTAAACCATTGAAAATGCATTATAAAGCCCTAGATTAATTCAACATACTAGTCACTTTGTATTTATTCATTAAATGTTTGCATTAACTACAATAATAACTTGTGCCCAAAACAGTTCTAAATTCAAATTTAGGTGATAAAATTTTAAAAATATAAAGTTTCATTCTCCTTATAATTACTCCAAATATAAAATTATAAAACTTTAATTTTAAGATAATCATATCTTAATTTTACATGGGACATTTTGTAAAAAGTAAGAGATGTAATCCAGCAAGACTTCATATATTTTCTACTAAGATCTCTACAGAAACAAACCTGTAAGGTTTCAATTATGTGAAGAAAAATCTATAACACAACTGCCCAATTAGTTACTGTTTTCGATGCCAGTAAACAATGTTGACTTCAAACCCCCCTAGAAACATCATTGCAAATCCCCAAGGGGCTTGTGACTGACTGCACAGGCTAGGACTAAGAAACAGGAGGGGTGAAGTCCTGTCTGTCCATCTATCATCTGCTCTAAGTCACTTAACTTCTCTGAGTCTCACTTTCCCCTTCTCTGGGATGGGTATACCATGCCAGCTCTTTGCTAAGTCTTCTTTCAACTCTAAGAGTCTCTGACTCAATGTGGATCTTGTTTTGCATGGCTACACTTATATGATATACAAGAGGGAAACAGTGACACAGAAAATAAAAGACAAGAGCACCAATTATAATCTACACAGAAGAGAACAGAAAGTAGTTCCAAAAAGAACAAAACAAGGCAGTACAGGTATTACTAGACTACTCCTGCCCTATCTTACACGTGCCTCCTCATTTCCCATTCCCAACTCAGCACTTCCAAGGTTTCAGAAATGACCATGTCATTTGACCTCCCACCCTCCATTTCACTTTCCCATCTCCAAGCTTCCTGGACTTTCTCCAGCCACCAGTCCCCTCTTTGTGGTGTTTTCTATCAAAACTTAAGCTCTTTCAGGGCAGGGAGAATCTTTCTTTGAATATCAGTATCCCCAAAGCTCACTTAATACAGCTTTGGGCTCATTATACTTCAGAAATGTTATTCAATCCATTCATTTAGATTAGGAAGAAACAAAGACACGATTTGAATCCAGGTCCTAGGACCCAGTTCTAAAGCCGGTTATACTCCACCAGGCTTCTTCCAGGGCCGACGAATTACCATACGCATTTTGCTTTCAGTGTTCCAAAAGACTTTTAAGCACATACTTTGGCCAGAGACAGAGGTCTCACCTTTATTTAAACTCATTACATCTCTAAAGTAGGAATCAAATGTGCAAATACACACTGATCCTGCAAGTTGTGACACAATTTCAAGGGTCCTAGTTCAAAGAGCCACTGATGCCAAGTATGATTCTAAATATCATCAGATGGCATCTCTATCTGAGACAGGAAACAGAGTTAACATGTATCGGGAGGATTTTGGTAATGGCCCTTATTTAAGGAAGTAGCAAAGAAAAGATTACAAAAGGTAACCTGAGGTCTAATTCTTTTCCAACAGAATGACAAGCCGTCAGAAACTCCAACTTGAAACATATTGCGTGGGTTAGAAATACGCCGAAGTCTGAATTCTGAGTGTGAAGGCACATGCACATAACGTACCTAGGCAGGCAGGAAATGAAGGGTTTATATGCTTCTCAGCAGGAGAAAGAAGATATGGGAAGTAATACGTTGAATGAATTCTCTTCATGCAGCAATGGTTGGCTGTCCTCATATACTTGATAGACTGAAAAGAAAAACAAAATGTCAGGGTACTTTGATCTGCTAGTGAGAGCATGTATTCTGCAGCTTTGGGTTTCAAGCAAAAAGTAGATGCAATAGTGATCGCTAATTGTCCAAAGCTCATGCCTCTCTGCCATTCCTCTGGAAGCACTAGTCACCAAGGTTCTTCTACCGATCTCTAAAGTGCTAAGTTCCTAGGACAATCACATTAATTGGCAAAGTTCATCAGGAATAACAGGGAAGATCATGATGGGATGACTCTGTGGATCAGTTCTTTTTTAGCAGTAAGAACCACATCTTGTTATGTGGTCCATCACCGAGTCACTCGCTACAATACTGCTCTGCTGTGGTGTCTCCATATCCATGTGATAGATAGGTGAAGAAGTGTGGGACATCCCTCTTACCTACACATGGAGGGAGCAGAGCAGAACAATGGCTTAAAATAAGGCTAGTGCCTGTATGAATTTAAGAACTCTTTCAACTACAGAACTATAAATATGATGTCACCTGACAAAGTTATGAGAGCCCAGAGCAGCCAGGTGAGTAGAAAGAGTGACATAACACAGTGCAAATCCAGCCTCACATACTTACTAGCCGTGTGACCCTGGAATTGCCACTTGGACTTCTGCCCACCTCAGTTTGCTCAACTTTTAAATGGGGATAATAATAATAGTTCCCTCCCAGGTCAGATGTGAGCATCAAAATGAGATCATGTTTATAAAGCATCTTGTAAACCTCTAAGTGCTACAAAATGCTAGCTATTAGAAACTCCACAAATATAAAATATTTCTTGGCCCTTAATGAGAGATCACCACTTACAGAGTTGGTACAGGGCAAGGTTGGGGCACATGGGCAGGACAAGCACCCTCATGTTGTTTAATCCTCTCCTCTGGGGACACTGGTGCCTTCCAGTGGATCTCAGGACTTTTCTTCATCCTATATTGGAATCAGAGAGTGAGGGGTGTGTATGTGAGTGTATAGTATATATCTCTGCCTCTCTCTGTCTCTATCTCCTCTCTCTCTGTGTCTGTCTCTTTCTCACAGTCTATCTGTCTCTCTCTCACTGTTTCTGTCTCTCACACTCTCAGTGTGTGTGTCTGTGTCTGTCTGTCTGTCTGTCTCTCTCTCTCTCTCCATCTCCTCCTCCTGTCTCTTTCCCTCATTTTGCTTCTTTGTTTTTTTTAACGTAGCCATTCATCAACCTGTGCTCAGTGAAATAGCTGCTGCTGTTGTGCAACTAGAGGAAATTTTCCATTTTAAATGTTTTAATCATTATAAAGCTCATTAATTGCTCCTCTAAGTCATGCTGCCTTCTCTTCTCCCTCTCAGTTTCAGAGAGCCAAAGCAGGAACAAATAAATTAAATAGAATTAAGTGATTCTGTAAAAGCCTAATGTTAATGTGCTACTATCAAGTCCTTCCCTCCATGAACAAATTCCAGCATTCCCTTCCCCCTGGACCCACAGGACGTGAGAATATTTCCCATGTTCACTGAATCCTGCAGTCCCGCTCTTTCCCTCAAAGAATAATACAGAAAAGGCAAGGTTCTTTTGTATTTCTGCCATTGTTTCCAAGGGTGCTCTTCCCAACTCCCATCCTCGGCCCCTGCCACTCTCAGGGTCCCTCACCCAGGCTAGACTTCAATGGAGAGTGCTCTCAGGCCTGCCAGGACCCCTAAGTGAATGCCACTTATCCCAGACCAGTTATGGGGGGGCAGCATCACAGAGGACAAATACGGGATGTGATAATTTCACCATCGTACTGTGAATCTGGGAGAAGCAGGGTAGAATTGGTCTCAGAAAACTTTCCCCAAAGTGGTTCCCAAATAATGGCACAGTAAGTGTCTGCAACTCTAGGCTATAAAAGCTCTGATGAGAGACCTGTTCTTTAGATTATTTTCTAAGTGTTTGTCAACAGAAAGTGAATTGTGTCAGGTTTAGAATTCAATGTGTTTTCAGGAAGAAACCTGAGCACCTGCTGCTGCATGTCTCCTTCTCCTACTTTCTTCCTGCCTCTGCAGCATTGAGGGCATTTAAGGAACAACTGGGAAGAGGGCAGGTCTATCGGGCACATCGAGGACCAGGATTCGGTATCTGGATAGAAGTAAGAGGACAAAGAGAGAGGTCAAGGGTAAACACAAGGACAAATGAAGGAAAAAAACTGACTGGACATCGAGACGGTAGCAAAAAAGGCTCCAATGAAGAACCAGGAGAGAGAGCTTACCACGTACCTGTGCTCAGGAACACTTTGTCCTTCTGACTGTGGGTATCCTTGCACAGCAACGACTATTTCCATCTGTCTCCCTTCTGAAATGCCAGTACTGGTCTCTGGGGGGCTTTCAAGACAGGCGGAAGATTCAAGTAGTAAGGCAGCTAGAATCCGAATAAACAAACCAGAAAATATAGCGATGAGACGAGGGATGAGCTTCTCACACCACATTTGACCACCCAGCGCCCTTCTCAACAACTTTTCCTGGTTCCCACTCGCTTCAAGGAAAAAAATCCCAATTCCTCACATTGGCATTGAAAACTATTGGCAATATGGTTCTTGAGCTTTATAGCACATTCTTCCTACCTTGCACTCTGAGTTCTCACCAAATGGACCTGTTTATTTCCCCAAACTTGGCAGTCCATGCCTTTGTATGGGCTGTCCCCTCTGACTGCTTTGAAATCTTTCCTCATCTCAAGTTCTTAGAATCCTGCTCAGGTGGGACATATTATAGTCATCTTTTTCCTCAACCAACTGGTTGCCGGGAATCTCTCCCTACTCAAAGTATTTTATATTTGCTTATCTGTTAACATGCTATATGACCCAGAAGAAGACAAATCCCTTGAGGAGAGCCAGATTCCAAAGAAAAGGCTCAATGGATTTATAGTTTCTACTTCTACATCTTCCATTTCCTGCTCCATCCCTTACCAACTTGCTTCTAACTCCAAAATGCAAAGGAAGCTACTCTCTCACTGGAGCCAAGATGAAAGAATAGAGGCAGCAACCCAGATGAACTCTCTCAACATTCCCTTTTAAACAACTTTAAATGGATGCATCAAATCAAATTCTAAAGTGGCAGAGCAATTAACAGCTTGGTAATGGAAGCACAAAAATGCTGAAGAAAATAATACCTCAAAAAAAGAGAAAACAGAATCAATCTAATGATAAAAGAAGCACAAAAATCTAACAAAGTAAAAAACCCTCCTTAAACAGCATAATTGGCCAAATGGAAACAAAGGTACAAAAGTTCACAGAAGAAAATAATTCCGGGAAAGTATTATTGAGTAAGTGGAAGCTAATGACTCCATGAGGCATCAAGAAAAATAAGGCCAAAAGAATGAAAAAATAGATTAACAAGTGAAATAGTCCATTTGGAAACACCGCTGGCCTAGAAAATATATGGAGGAGAGATAATTTAAGAATCACTAAAGTACCTGAAACCAAGGATCAAAGAAAAAGCCTAGACATCATTTTTCAAGAAATTATCAGGGAAAACTGCCTTTATATTTCAGAAACCAGAAAGTAAAACAAAACTTGAAAGAATTCACCAGTCACTGCCTGAAAGAGCTTCCAAAATGAAAACTCCCAGGAATATTAGAACCGAATCCCAGAGTTCCTAAGTCAAATAGAAAATATTGCAAGGAGCCAGAAATTCAAATATCACAGAGCCCACAGTCAATGCCTTCACACAAGATTTAGTAGCTACCATGTGAAAGGAATAGAAAACTGGGAATATGATTTTCCAGAAAGCAAGAGTTAGGATTACACAGAAGAATAACCTAATCAGAAAAACTGAATATAATCCTTCAAGGAGAAAATAGATCTTTAAAAAAATAGAGGATGATTTCCAAAAGGCCTGGGGAGACTTACACGCTGAGTGAAATGAGCAGGACCAGGAGATCATTATATACTTCAACAACAACACTATATAATGATTAATTCTGATGGACCTGGCCATCTTCAGCAATGAGATGAACCAAAGCAGTTCCAATGGAGCAGGAATGAACTGAACCAGCTATGCCCAGCAAAAGAACTCTGGGAGATGACTAAGAACCATTACATAGAATTTCCAATCCCTCTATTTTTGCCCACCTGCATTTTTGATTTCCTTCACAAGCTAATTGTACAACATTTCAGAGTCCGATTCTTTTTGTACAACAAAATAACGGTTTGATCATGTATACTTAGTGTGTATCTAATTTATATTTTAATATATTTCACATCTACTGGTCATCCTGCCATCTGGGGAGGGAGTGGAGGGAAGGAGGGGAAAAAGTGGAACAAAAGGTTTGGCAATTGTCAGTGCTGTAAAATTAAAATCAAAATTTTTGTAATTTGTAATTTGTAACTTGTAAATAAAAAGCTATTAAAAATTTAAAAAAAAAATAAAAAAACAGAGCGCTTTCAAGAGACTGATTATATTGGGATGATGTAAAAAGCAGGCAATCAACTGATAAATGACCAAAGGATATGAACAATTTTCAGATGAAGAAACTAAAGCTGTTTCTACTCATATAAAAATATTCTAAATCACTATTGATTAGAGAAATTCAAATTAAGACAACTCTGAGAGTTGTCTTAGCTCTTCAATTGGCTAAGATGACAGGAAAAGATAATAAGTGTTGGAGGGGATGTAGGAAAACTGGGACATGTTGCAAAAATGTTTGTAGCCGCCCTTTTTGTAGTGACTAGAAACTGAGTGGATGCCCATCAGCTGGGAAATAGATAAATAAGTTACGTTATATGAAGGAATATTATTGTTCTATTAAAAAATCATGAGCAGGCTGATTTCAGAAAAGCCTGAAAAGACTTACATGAATTGATTCTGGATGAAGTGAACAGAATCAAAAGAACAACGTGAACAGTAACAAGAAGATAGTGTGATGATCAACTATGATAGACTTGGCTCTTTTCAATAATGCATTGATTCAAGGCAATTCTTTTTTTTTTAATTAAAGCTTTTTATCTTCAAAAGATATACATGGATAATTTTTCAAGAATTACCCTTACAAAAGCTTGTGTTCCAATTTCCTCACTTTCCCTCCTACCCCCTCCTTTAGATGGCAAGCAATCCAATATATGTTCAACATCGTAAAAGTACATGTAAAATCCAATATATGCATACATATTTCTACAATTATCTTGCTGCACAAGAAAAATCAGATCAAAAAGAAAAAAATGAGAAAGAATATAAAATGCAAGCAAACCACAACAAAAAGAGTGAAAATGATATCTTGTGATCCACACTCAGTTCCCACAGTCCTCTCTCTGGATGTAGATGACTCTCTTCATCACAAGATCACTGGCACTGGCTGATTCAAAGAAATTCTAATAGACTCGGGATGGAAAATTACATTTACATCCAGAGAGAGAACTATGGAAACTGAATGTGAATTGAAGCATAAAATTTTCACTTTTTGGTTGTTTTTTCCCTTTATTTTCCACTCTGGGTCTGATTTTTCTTGCACAACATGACATATATGGAAATATGTTTAAAAGAATTGCACATCTTTAACTTAGATAAGATTGCTTATTGTTTCAGGGAGAGGGGAAAGAAGGAAAGAAGGAAGAAAAAATCGGAACATAATGTCTTATAAAAATGTTGAAAACATTATATTTGGAAAATAAAATGCTATTGGAAAAAAATGGGAAAGAAACAGGGATGCCCTGGGAGAAAAGTGACAAAAAACAGGGAAAATTATCTCACATAAAAAGGTACAAAAGGAAGAGCTTTTACAGTGGAAGAGAAAATAGTACTTTCACTGGAATTGGTTCAAATAATTAAAATAAGGGACTGGAAGAAAATCTATTATGCGTCACATAGCAGGTGCCTAATAAATGCTCAATTGAATGGTCTGGGCTGCTTCCAAAGAATATTGGCTTGGGAATCAGAACACAGGGGTTCTAACTGCACATTCATCACAATGAAGATTCAATCACCTCTAGGATTCCTTCTAGTTTTTGATCTCAAATTATTTTTCTGATTCTTGCATCATTAATTAAGAAATAAAACATATTGTCCACTTACCAACTCAGCTCAATATGATATTTAATAAACTTAGAATTAAATTTAAATAAAAAAGAAAAGAACAACAAACTGCTCTCTCCAAGTTTATGAGTTCTCTCTTAATTGTAAAGTCTTGACACCTCTGCAGCTTTTGGCACTAGTTACCAAGCAGTTACCAACCACTTCTTTTTCTCACCTATCCAATCAAACTTTCATGGGATCATCAGTCAAGGCCTTCCCATTAAAGTTACACAGTATAACACTCAACAGTCTACCTTGAACAATACCTCCTCAACATTGGCACCTGGGTATCCCTTAAGCATCTTAAGTTCAGCTTGCCAAAATACCTTTCCCCGCTAGCCACCAGCCTCTGCCCAACTTCCCCATTTCAGTCGAGGATACCAGTATTCTCCCAATCTCCTAGTTTTACAATGTAAGAGCTATCCTCTGCTCCCCTGGTCCCTCATTCTCCAGATAGAAGCATTTGCCAAGTCTTCATATATCCTCTGCAAATGGTGTCAAACGCAAATAAAAAAGGATTTAGAGATCTCTGTGGCTGCATATTGACTTAGAAAATCACATGAATATCTTCCACATTCTATTGTATTAATCTGGTTTGGGCCACAAAGTGGCCCTGGAGCTGGTATTTGCCATGTTTTCTCTACAGCATCTCTTCACTTCCAAGAACATTTCCCCCAGTTCAACTCTTTGCTACTGCTTGCCTAGACTAAATGATCTGGCCGCTTACAATTGTTATGTGTATATGTTCCATGTGACCCATCCTTTATATAGCTGCAGAGTTAATCTTCCTAATGCACACGTGCAACAATGTATCTTCCTCCTATGATATCTTCACTGGCTCCCTATTGTTTTTCAAATAAATTCCTCAACCTCTAAAATCTGGTTTCTACTTGCCTTTCTATTTATCACCTGTTATTTCTCTTCACAGACTCTACACTGCAGTCAAAACAGAATGGCTTTATCGATCCCCCAAATTGGCATTACACCACACAGTTTGTCCCCTAGTCCCCTAGCTCTGAACATTGCCAACGTAGCACTGTCTCTGAATCTTTCAGGGTTCACTTTTCCAGCAACATCCTTTCCTGGGCCTTCCCACCTAGTGTAATGTTCCTACTCTGTGCTTAACTAGAATAAAGGAAAAGAGGTTTGGGTAAAGAGAGCAGAGACCGGGAGTCATTTTTATATGGATTTTTGTTGTCGTACATCCTCACACAGCACTCTCTAGATCTGGATTTTCTAAACAACGCCGGTAACACAAAGCCAGCCCGGTCATCTCCGGGATAAGATTTGGGAGGGCAGAAGAGTTGGCATTATATTCCAATTAGATACTTCTAATATGGAAGGAGCCCTTACAGTAACTTAGAGACTAGAGGGGAAAAAAAAGATCCCAAACCAATTGTTGTCTGAGGGTTTAAGGGTAATAATTCTTTGAGACTGTCCTACAGGCACTTAGAAGCTTTTCCCAAATTTGAAGGGCAAGTCCTCAGTGGATACATAGCCAAAGCATATAGACAGGTAGTTTTCAAACAAAGAAACACAAGTTCTCAATAGCCATGTGAAAAAAAGCGCTAAATCTCTAAGGCAGGGAGGGGGTCCTCAAACTTTTTAAATAGGGGGCCAGTTCACTGTCCCTCAGACTGTGGGAGGGCCGGACTCTTGTAAAAACAAAAACTTTGTTTTGTGGGCCTTTAAATAAACTTCCTAGCCCTGGGTGAGGAGATAAACGTCCTCAGCTGCTGCATCTGGCCCGCGGGCCCTAGTTTGAGGACCCCTGCTGCTAAGGAATAGAAAAAAAGGAATTAAAATGAGTCTGGGGGTCTACTTCACACCCATTAGCTAGGCAAAGTTGACAAATACAATAAAAACCATTGGAGGAGGAAAAACAGCATCCTAATGCATGGTTGGTAAAGCCATGAACCGTTCTGGCCATTTGAGAAAGCAAACTGCAACTGGGCCCAAAAAGTCACTCCAAGTGCCACTGAGGGGAAAGGGAGAAAGGAAGGAGGAAGAGGAGGAGACGAAGAAGGAGGGAAAAGGAGAAAGAGCAAAAAGGAAAACATCTATACAGAAAATATTTCGAGCAGCTGCTCTTGAGGTAGAAAAGAAGCGAAGGAGAAGGGGATGCACATCAACAGGGAAATGGCCAAGCTGATTACCATACAAAAATGGAATATCACAGGTCGTATGCCTTGAGAAGGACCCAGGATGAAAACATGCTCGTATGCCTTGAGAAGGACCCAGGATGAAAACATGCTCCCTACCGCACCCCCCCCCCCCCCCCCCCCCCCGCCCCAGAGTGAGGAGAGAAAGTCGAGATGCAGCAGGAGACAAAAGGTTTTCCGATGTGGCAGACGCACTAATTTGCTTTGCTTGACTATGACTGGGGCCTTTTTCTTTGCAAGGAGTAGGAGGTGGGAGGAAGGAAAAAGATTTTTTGTTAATTGAAAAAAAACCGCCTTGTTTTTTAAAAGAGAGAAAGGCCTTTCAATGTATTTTATTTTCATTTTTGTTTTACAAAGAGGGGAGAGTAGGAGGGGACAAATAAAACCTTGGCAGGTTCTATTAATTACACACATAAAATCACAATTAAATGTGGAGACTTTTCAAGGGGCTAAAAGCTTTTCTTACCTTCCTGGCTAAGGCCTGGCCTTCTTCCCTTCCGCCTCCGAAATCCCAGGCGACCCATCCGGCCAGGGGACTAGGGGGCTGGTTAAGACCGGAGAAAGCGGCTACGGGCCTCGGGGCTGGGAACTGACTCCGTCTTCTCAGAGCCCCGGGGCTGAAGTCTCTCTCTTCCCCCCCCCCCCAGCACCACGCGTGGTGCCATTACTGGCCTGAAGCATCACCCCAAGGGTTAAGTCCGGAGGCTGAGGAGAAGACGCCATTGCAACTGGCCTTTTGCGCTCAGGCAGGGCCTAGCGTGGCTCCCAACGGTCGGTCCCGCTTTGGGCAGTTCCCCTGGGAGGGCCCGCGGGCTCCCCCTTACCACCTTCAGCAATCTCTGGGGTCACCAAAGGGGTCCCCGTGCCTGGCCCCTGGGCTCCAGGTTGCAAGGGTAGCAGTTCTGGGGACCCCGCCCCAACCCCCCCCAACCGTGACTGAGCCCGAGACTCAGGGCCCACCCGAGTCCTCTGCGAGGGCCAGGCGGCTTGTGAGGCTGGGCCTAAGGACTAGGGCCCAGGGACCAGCCCCGAGGGGTCTCCCCTTCCAGACTGCAGGGTCTGCCCTACCAGGCTGCAGGGTCTGCCCTCCCAGGGGGCGGGGTCTCTCCTCCCAGGCTGCGGGGTCTCTCTTCCCAGGCTGCGGGATCTCCCCTCCCAGGCTGCGGGGTCCCCCTCCCAGGGGGCGGGGTCTCTCCTCCCAGGCTGCGGGGTCTCTCTTCCCAGGCTGCGGGATCTCCCCTCCCAGGCTGCGGGGTCCCCCTCCCAGGGGGCGGGGTCTCCCCTCCTAGAGGACAGGTTCTCCCCTCTCAGGCTGCAGGGTCTCCCTTCCCAGGGGGCAGCGTCTCTCCTCCCAGGCCGCGGGGTCTCCCCTCCCAGGGGTCAGGGTCTCTCCTCACAGAGGATAGCGTCTGCCCTCCCAGACAGGGCGGGGCAGGGCCTCGGCCGGGGCCTCCACTGGCCAGTTGAGGCTCGCGGGTCCCCGCAAGTCCTAGGAAAAGCCCTCTCCGACGTGGCCCCAAGAGATTGTGCCTCTCCCCCTGCGCCCCTTCCTATCCCCAGCGGCGCTTCTGGACTTTCAGGGAAGATGCTTTATCTACACAGTCCTCATTCGTCCCGCCCCCCCCCCCATTACCTCTGGCCTGACCGAATAGTCCCTCCCACGCACTTCCTGTGGTTCCCCCCTGGGAATGTCCATTGGTCAGCCGGCGAGAGGCTGGACGTCCCTCATGCGAAGCCAGCCTCTGACCCTCAGCTGCAGCTGCTCCCCGCTATTGGAAAGAACACTCAGAGGTGTAGCGGAGAGACCACCGAGCCTGCAGGCAGGAAAGAGCCTGGACGGAAATCTGGCCTCAGCCAGGTGCTCCCTGTGTGGCCCTGACCCAGTCGGGTACCCTGGCTGCCTCAGTTTCCCCGTTTGTAAAATAAAGATCATAATAGCGCCTATCTCCCAAGGTCTTTGTGACCATCAAATGAGATGATAAGCACATAAGGCACAGTGCCTGGGACATAGATGGGATTTAATAAAAGGGAATAACCCTTCTTTTTTTTCCCCGGAAAAAAATATTCAAATAGTTGAAATTTCCCTCTTGCTAGTATTGCAACGAAATAGAGCATCCCTAAAAATCCAAGTCATAACAAGCTCCTAGCTCGACAGTTTGGCCTCATGGTAGCCAGGACTGACAAATTTCATTTCTTAAATTCACTCTCTTGCCGGCACAACTTTTCAAACTAGCATCAAATGTTAAAACATGGATCCCCACCTAAAGTTCAAATAAAAATAAGAACAAGCCTAACTGAGGCAAAAGCTTGGAAAATTCTCAGGCAATAAAAAGGAAGACTGCTGAAAGCTGCTAAGGAAGAAGGGAGGAAAGGAGGGCTGCTAGCCTCAAATATTCTCCTAGGCACACAGCCCTGGCCACCCCATTCTGGCCACAACCCCTTCCTGCTTTCTAAATGAAGCACACAAAACTGTTCTATAGGCCACTGAAGAGCTTTGTGGAAGTGGAAGTGGGGGGGGCAGGCAGGGAAAATTTCTCTCTCATCAGGGGGGGAGTCTGTTCCTCCTTCATTATTTTTCTGTATTTTTACTACACATGCTTGTGACTCATATTAAAAAATACTCCAAAGTATTTAAGAAAAAAGAAATTGGGGGGGGGGCGGGGAGTAAGAGTTTTAGGTTGGTCTCACAAGACTTTAATCATTAGCAGTTTTTTTCTCATTTAAAAATGGGGAATATAGAGACTGAAATACTGGCAAATCAATAAAACTTTGCTTGAATGTTCATAAAGGGAGACAACCGGGATCCGGCAGAAATGTCAAGTTTTGTCTTTTTTTTTAACTTTTGTGAAAATTCAGGTCACTTTAATGAGCTAAGTATTGTATGAGCTACTATGAAGTATTATTATTATTACTACTATTGTATGAGCTACTATTAAGTAGCTACTGTATATAAGGCACTGATTAGCCTGCCAGGTGTGAAACAATCCTTGCCCTCCCAAAGCTTACGTGTCGCTGGGAAAATACAGCCGTGGAGGTAGAAACCAAGCCATGACCCCTTATAGATGTCATAGGTGAAGGAGAGGGAAAAGGTGAAGATGCTACATAGCTCAAAAACCTAGGTGAATGCAAGAATGGTAATAACTGCAGACAGAAATGGGAAAGGAGAAGATACTGTGTTGCCGATACATCAAGTTTTAGATGCCTATGGGACATCTGGGTGGAAGCATCTAGGATGCAGTTGGACTTACGTGATTGGACTCAGGAGAGTGACTCTGATGAAATCTCTACAGCTGGGAATCTTCTGCAGAAAGATGATCATTAAACCCATGGGAGCCGATAAGATCCCTGAAAGGGCCAAGAGGAGAATCAAAGGTTCCTCAACATGGAGGACGGATTGTGGATGATGATATTTTAAAATAGAGTAGTATCAAAAAATCAAAGGAAGAGGAGAATAACCCAAACTGTCCAGCGCTGCCCTAGCAATGTCTATGCCCTGGCGACCTGGGTCTCTTAGTAATTGCCCTTTCCCACCGGCTCCTCAGATACCTATACACCTATACGGATAGGTGATTTTTTGTGTTTCCTGGTCCCAAATGCTCTCTGCATGTGTGTTCTCCCCTTTGGGCACAGTGGTAACCTGGCAAAGGGTGGAATCCCCTGGTGCATCGTCTTATTCAATGCCTTTTGTTGGAACCGTATCCTTTGCTTGGCCGGTAAAAGTATGTCTCTCAGTGGGGGTTTGCATGCCATGGTTTTAAGGGGCACAGGGTGCCTCAGAGCAGCTCTAGCTTTTGGGGGGCCCACATGTGAGACACTGTGTTCCAGAGGCCGGATTCATAAATTACAGTGGCATGTATTCGAAGAGCATCAATCAACTGCCTGAAAAATGAATGAGTTTGGACCAGCACATTTCCTAACCTTGGACCACAGACGGCACACAGAGAGCACAAAGGCCGGCATTAAACCAACTCTCAAACCAGCTGCATAACCACTCTTCCCTGCCAAAATCCACACATTATGATACCGGAAGCTTTGCATTTCTTAAACATATATACCAAGAAAATCAGACAAAGGACCCTTTTAAGCAAAAATAACTTGGTGAATGTCCACCAGTAAAAGGATTTGTTAATAACTGGATTTCCCCCCCTCCCCCTTCACTACTCGAGTAGAAATGCACATGATGTTCTTGGATACAAATGTCATGACAATTTTGTACTAAGTCACAAACCCCAATATATATCAATAGGCTTCCTCTTCTGTAGACCTTGCAAGAGGTAAGCACTCCCAGCAAGAGAATTAATGATCCTCTTACTTCTAAGCTACACAGTTACTTCTTAAACACAATTTTGTCAGTCTTATAGTGAGACTTTTCTTTATTCCCACCTGTCAAATCCCGTCCAGGAAGATGCTCTATATCTACTAGCTGCTTGTCTTGGTATTATATAATGTTAACCTCACCCGTACTTGTCCTAGGATTCAATGTTAAAATATTTTTCTCACTATCTTAACATGAGACTCGGAGGAGAAGAGAAAAAAAAACAGACCACCCTCCTTTACAGCCTAATTTCCTATACATGCATCCAAGGTGAATTGCTGTATAACTCAGGGGTTTCAGTTCCAACCTACTAACTCAGGCATATGGGATTACAACCTTGCAAGAAATTTATTCAAATTTCCAAATGATGCGAATGTACAACTTGGGTACACTGCCACCACTTGGTATTGACACAGTTCGAAAAAAAGATCAGAGAGCTGGGATGTTCTCAATTTGAGTGATTCCTCTACTAATGAGAGCTCATCTTTGATTTAGGAGATCACTTCTAGAGAGTTGGCTCGAGGCTGGAGCAAAGTGATTTGTCTAGAGCTAGACAGGACACGGTGAGGCTGGTGAGGGCACCTTCCTCCCTCACTTAAAGCCAATTTACTTGCAAGTCATATCATCACCTTTCTCTTGGAGAACAAGAAAAGTAAGGACAAACCTACTATGTCAGAAGCATTTCAACCCAAGTCTTCCTATTTCCAAGCCCTATATACTTCTATTGCCTTTTTAAAAAAGACAATGCTTCTTAATGGAGGAGTCCATTTTCTTTTCTTTTAAAATACAGCTTTTTTGATTTTTCTTGGACAACACAACAAATATGGAAATATGACTAAAATGATGGGATTCTTAACTCATATCGGATTGCTCGCTGTCTTGGGGAAAGGGGAGGTGATGAAGGGAAGAAGGAAAGATCTGGGACACAAAATCTTATAAAAAGGAATGTTGAAACCTATATTTACATGTATTTGGAAAAAACGAAATACTATTGAGAAAAAAATTTAAAAGTGGAAAAAGTACAGATCTTTAATAAAACAGCTGAAATACTCAAATATTCAAAATAAACAAAACAGCCAAAAAATAGCAAACATTTTAAATTTGAAGAGCCACTTAAAAAATAGAACCTAAGGTATAGTTTCACACAAGTACCACTTTAAGACAGGTTGTTCATCTCAGGCTGCATGTGCACTGATGTAAAGTGGAGTGTTTTTATCCCCAAACATCCCCATGACAACAAAATCACAGAAATGGACCCGATCGTGCCAAAATTCCCTTTCCCATAGATTTCAGCTCCATTCCCGGTGCTCTACTCTTTTCTTTGGTCTATGTGGCAAGATTCTGAAGAGAGACAGGAAGAAATTGAAATTACTACTTATCCAGCAAGCTAAGACCAAGGTTTTTCCATTCCCAAGGAAGTAACTTTCTACTTCACTCTCAGCAAAAGAACCTTCTTCTCCCCTTTCTAATTCTCGGCATTCATTTATATAAACCACTTTGCAGACCATGCTTAATTAGTTTACTACCAGACCTGCCACTGAGATGCCCTGAGGCTTAGAAAATGGCAACTGAGAAATTGGCTGGTTAGAGGAGTTCTTCAGAAACTATTCGGTCCAAAAGAGCCCGTGTCCATTTCAGAAATCAAGACACCCTGGACATTTAAAGGAGAGTTTGGAGTCAAGATTGCAACTGGTTTGGTGGCGGAGGCCTTTGAATCGCATGTGCTCTGGTTGGCCTATGGCATCGCAGCGCTTTAGTACTTCTCACTTTCACCAAATCCTTTCCCTCGTATTTTCTTGGGTCCTCATGGTGGCAATTCTATTGTTATTAAAATAATGATGAGTGATTAACATGGAGGAGCTCACTTGAGAGGAGTGATTTACAATACATGTCATTTTTTTTTCTGAGGCGTCTCCCAGTTAAAAAGGAATTTGGGCAGCTGACAGATCAAGCACCTGTGTGGCTAAAGGCGACAGAGAACTAATTTTGCTCCAGCACATCTGCTACGTTGCAAAATATATATATATTGCTGACTGGGGAGTACAAAAAACTCAGCTGCTCCTACTTTGGAAACCTAGGAGTTTTTAGACTATTAAGATGTTCTAGAAAAGCAATTTCCATGGAGAATCTGAAATGCTCCAAGACAAGTAAAGCAAAGAAAGGGTCATGGTTAGGCAATTTTGGATTCCCACAACAAGAGGGAGGATATCTTTTTTATAGCTTTTTATTTACAAGATATATGCATGGGTAATTTTTCAGCACAGACCCTTGCAAAACTTCTGTTCCAACTTTTCCCCTCCTTCTCCCCCCTCCCCCAGGTGGCAGGTAGACCAATGCATGTTAAATATGTTAAATACAATATATATATATATATATATATATATATATATATATATATGCATATCCATACAGTTATTTTGCTGCACAAGAAGAATCGGACTTTGAAATAATGTACAATTAACCCGTGAAGGGAATCAAAAATGCAGGCAGGCAAAAATAGAGGGATGGAAATGCTATGTAGTGGTTCACACTCGTTTCCCAGAGTTCTTTCACTGGGTATAGCTGGTTCTCTTCATTATTGAACAAATGGAACTGATTTGGTTCCTCTCGTTGTTGAAGAAAGCCATGTCCATCAGAATTGATCATCACATAGTATTGTTGTTGAAGTGTATAATGGTCTTCTGGTCCTGCTCATTTCAATCAGCATCAGTTCTTGTAAGGCTCTCCAGGCCTTTCTGAAATCCTCCTGCTGGTCATTTCTTATAAAACAATCATATTCCATAATATTCATGTACCATAATTTATTCAGCCATTCTCCAATTGATGGGCATCCACTCAGTTTCCAGTTTCTGGCCACTACAAAGAGGGCTGCCACAAACATTTGTGCACATACAGGTCCCTTTCCCTTCTTTAGTATCTCTTTGGGATATAAGCCCAGTAGTATCACTGCTGGATCAAAGAATATGCACCATTTGACAACTTTTTGAGCACAGTTCCAAATCGCTCTCCAGAATGGCTGGATGTATTCACAATTCCACCAACAATGTACGAATGTCCCAGTTCTCCCACATCCCCTCCAACATTCACCATTATCTTTTCCTGTCATCCTAGCCAATCTGACAGGTGTGTGGTAGTATCTCAGAATTGTCTTGATTTGCATTTCTCTAATTAATAATGACTTGGAGCATCTTTTCATATGGCTAGAAATAGTTTCAATTTCTTCGTCTGAGAATTGTCTGTTCATATCCTTTGACCATTTATCAATTGGAGAATGACTTGATTTCTTTTAAATTAGAGTCAATTCTCTCTGTATTTTGGAAATGAGGCCTTTATCTGAACATTTGACTGAAAATGTTTTCCCAGTTTATTGTTTCCCTTCTAATCTTGTCTGCATTAGTTTTGTTTGTACAAAAGCTTTTCAATTTCATATAATCAACATTTTCTATTTTGTGATCAATAATGGTCTCTATTTCTTCTTTGGTCACAAATTCCTCCCTCCTCCACAGGTATGAGAGGTAAACTATCCTATGTTCTTCTAACTTATCTATAATCTCATTCTTTATGCCTAGATCATGAACCCATTTTGACCTTAGCTTGATGTATGGTGTTAAGTGTGGGTCAGTGCCTAGTTTCTGCCATACTAATTTCCAATTTTCCCAGCAGTTTTTGTCCCAAAAGCTGGGGTCTTTGGATTTGTCAAATACTAGATTATTAAAGTTATTGACTGTTTTATCCTTTGAACCTAACCTATTCCACTGACCTACTAGTCTATTTCTTAGCCAAGACCAAATGGTTTTGGTAACCGCTGCTTTATAATATAGTTTTAGATCTGGTACAGCTAGGCCACCTTCTTTTGATTTTTTTTCATTAGTTCCCTTGACAGTCTTGACCTTTTACATGGACCCACACTTAAAAAATAGAAAAGTTTGTTTCTATCAAATTAAAAAGCCTTTGTACAAATAAAACTAATGCAAACAAGATTAGAAGGGAAGCAACAAACTGGGAAAACATTTTTATAGTTAAAGGTTCTGATAAAGGCCTCATTTCCAAAATATATAGAGAATTGAGACTATTTCCATTCATATGAAAGAGTGTTCCAAATCACTATTGATCAGAGAAATGCAAATTAAGACAACTCTGAGATACCACTACATATCTGTCAGATTGGCTAAGATGATGAAAAAATGATGAATGTTGGAGGGGATGTGGGAAAACTGGGACACTGATGCTTTGTTGGTGGAGTTGTGAACGAATCCAAGCATTTTGGAGAGTAGTTTGGAACTATGCTCAAAAAGTTATCAAACTGTGCATACCCTTTGATCCAGCAGTGTTACTACTGGGATTATATCCCAAAGAGATACTAAAGAAGGGAAAGGGATCTGTGTGTTCCAAAATGTTTGTGGCAGCCCTGCTTGTAGTGGCTTGAAACTGGAAAAAGAATGGATCCCCATCAATTGGAGAATGGTTGGGTAAATTGTGGTATATGAATGTTAAGGAATATTATTGTTTTGTAAGAAATGACCGGCAGGAGGAATACAGAGAGGATTGGTGAGACTTACATGAATTGATGCTGAGTGAAATGAGCAGAACCAGGAGATCATTACATACTTCAACAACGATACTATATGAGGATGTATTCTGATGGAAGTGGATTTCTTTGACAAAAAGAAGCTCTAACTCAGTTTCAATTGATCAATGATGGACAGAAGCAGCTACACCCAAAGAAAGAACACTGGGAAATGAATGCAAACTGTTTGCATTTTTGTTTTTCTTCCCAGATTATTTTTACCTTCTGAATCTAATTCTCCCTGTGCTACAAGAGAACTGTTCGGTTCTGCACACAGAGATTGTATCTAGGATATATCATGACATATTTAACATGTATAGGACTGCTTGCCATCTGGGGGAGGGGTGGAGGGAGGGAAGGGAAAAGTCGGAACAGAAGTGAGTGCAAGGGATAATGTTGTAAAAAATTACCCTGGCATGGGCTCTGTCAATAAAAAGTTATAATTATTTAAAAATAAATAAAGAAAAAGAAAAAGAAACTCTTGATCTTTTGTTCTTCCATATGAATTTTGTTGTTATTTTTTCTAGGTCATTAAAATAGTTTTTCATGAGTCTGACTGATATAGCACTAAATAAATAGATTAATTTAGGCAGTATTGTCATCTTTATTGTATTTGCTCTACCTATCCAAGAGCACTTACTATTTTTCCAATTGTTTAGATCTGACTTTATTTGTGTGGAAAGTGGTCTGTAATTTTGCTCATAAAGTTTCTGATTTTCCCTTGGCAGACAGATTCCTAAATATTTTAAACTATCAGCAGTTACTTTAAATGGAATTTCTCTTTGTAACTCTGACTGTTGGATTTTGTTAGTGATATATAAGAATGCTGATGACTTATGTGGGTTTATTTTATAACCAGCAACTTTGCTAAAGTTGTGGATTATTTCTAATGACTTTTTAGCAGAATCTCTGGGGTTTTCTAAGTATACCATCATGTCATCTGCAAAGAGTAATAATTTGGTTTCCTCATTTCCTCATTACCTACTCTAATTCCTTTAATCTCTTTCTCAGCTCTTATTGCCAAAGCTAGCATTTCTCATACAATATCGAATGGTAATGGTGATAGTGGGCAGCCTTGTTTCATTCCTGATCTTATTGGGAATGGTTGCAGTTTATCCCCATTACATATGATGCTTACTGATGGTTTTAAATAGATGCTCCTGACTATTTTAAGGAAAATTCCATTTATTCCTATTCTCTCAAGCATTTTTAATAGGAATGGATGTTGGATTTTATCAAATGCTTTTTCTGCATCTATTGAGATGATCATATGGTTTTTGTTAATTTGGTTGTTAAGATGGTCAATTATACCGATAGTTTTCCTAATATTGAACCAGCCCTGCATTCCTGGTATAGCTCCTACTTGGTCATGGTGTATTATCTTGGGATGATTTTCTGTAATCTTTTAAAAAATATTTTATTTCAGATTTCAGATTTATTTATTCAGATTTCAGAATACCAGCAACTCCTACAAGCCTCTGTGCCTCTCTCACCACAAATACCTAAACTTCCCTATTGTGACTGATGCTGATAAGAAGAATAGAATAGAAAGAAAAGAATCAAAAAGAAAGAAAAGAATCCTCATTTTGACATGCATCAATTTCAATAAAGCAATTGCGGTAAGAAAATGCAAAGGATTAGGTTAGGCAAATGGGGTTAAAAGTAAAAAAGAATATGTTTCTGTTAAGTCTGTCTTTAGACATAATAGACAAGAATAAATTCACGCAGAAATACACAGATTTGTCCCTAAAATGAATCCTGATATGGTCTATTCTTTATGTATAGGAGGATTAAACTCCATCTCTTTATTTATTTTTACTTTCATTAATACTGATTTTTCTGGAATAATGATCCAGGCTTTGAAACAGGGGCTAAGGAGGGAATGAATTTTCATAACAGCTGCATAAAAGATTGCATCTCCTGGTGCTGGGGATTGACTTTTCCATAGGAGTTTCTGTTGTTCTTGTCTGGTCCCAAGTTTTCAAGATGCAAATAACAAGGTATCAAAATATTTCTTTGAACCAATCAGCAGGACTGAGAAACATCAATAAGCTTTGTGTTTCCATGCCAACCAATCTCATGCCATATAACTAGTATTCTTTAAGAATATTACTTTGAAAAGTATAAAAATGCCAAGTGACATATTTGCAGGGAATATAAATATAAGAAGGAGAGAGAGAGAGAGAGAGAGAGAGAGAGAGAGAGAGAGAGAATGAGAATGAATATGTACAAGTATACATAAGATGGCACATCACCACCCCTTACTACACCATTTTCCAACTTTTCTGATTCACCTCCTATAGGACTTCTTTAGTTTCAGGAAAGCAAGCATCTTTGGAAACTTTCAAATCCATAATCATGTGGACCAGTCTTTTCTCCAAGATGCATTAGTTTCCTAGATGCAACCACAATGATATATTCAAAACTCTTCTAAAAACCAGCAAATGAAAATTCCATTCAAATTGTCTGAATCTTTGGCCTCTCTACCTTAAAAGTCTATTAAATTTTCATTGTATAAATATGAAAAATTCCTTAGAAGCATGCTTTGAAGAATTTGGCTCCAAACATGCCTAGGAGTATTCCATTCTTTAAAGAAACAGGAAAACGCGAAGCTAGGACCTACTGGAATATGAAGGATTTTGAGTAATTATTCACCTTTTTTGTACATTAGTTCTTTTTACTCTGTCAGCTAAAACCAGTTTCTGTAAATCTTTTTTTAGAATTTATTTCTTCTTGGAACTAGTGAGTAGTTTTCCTAAGGATGCAACAGAAACCACCCAGCTCTTTTCCAGAATGAGACGGATACCTTTGACTATAGCTATGCGGTGGCCAAAAACCTTGTACAAAATGTTCAAAAGCTGGAAGTCATAATCCAGAAATCATACAATATTTCGTTTGCTCTCTCTGGCCAAATGCCCTTGTGAATTCTGTACTGAAGCCTGGGTTTTTTCCCTGCATCTATGCATCAATTCCCAGCCCTTTTCTAGGAGAACAGAAGAATAACTTGGCCTTTCATGAGGCTAGGTTTGGAAATAATTTAATTCAGGAATTCTGACAGTTATTTTAAAATCATCTGTATACAAGCCTTTTAAATAATTCACATCTTGGTGGGACTTCAGGGCCTCAGAACTGCCCTCCTTTGTCTTTCTTCTCCCACCCCTTCTTTCAGCTCCAGTCTTTCAACTCTCAATGGACATTGTTCTGGATTTAAACAGGCTCAAATAAACAACACAATTTAATTAACACTGCCATAGGAGGGGTAGGGGGTAGAGGGAACCACAAAGAGAAAACTTGTTAGAAGAAGAAATAATGAACAATAATGGGAACTTTCCATACACCTGAAGTTCTCACACCTCACCCCACCTTTCATCACTGGTTGATAAATCGTTCCCCACCAAAGGAACAGAGAGGGTTACCCTTCCGTGAAAAGCTTCAGACTCACTACTAGACCAGGTATAACTAAGATAGTTGAAATGAGAAAGTGTACAATGAGTGGTGTCCAGTAGTTCAGGCCCTCCTGCCACAGATTGGTACATTTTGAGTGGAAATCAATGATCCATCAATCGATGAGCATTTTGAAAGTACCTATTATGTGCCAGGTACCATGCTGGGAATCTCCGGGCAAAAACACAAGGTCCTACTCGAACACAATTGTTGATATTTTATCAAAGAGCGGACATAGAACCACCACCTCCCATCAGCTTACTTTAGAGAGGAAGAAATCACCCAGAGGAGATATAGCGTGGCACACCGCATAGAGAGCTAATCTAGTGTTAGGAAGATCTCAGTTCAAGTTCTACCTTGGAAACAAAATGACTGTGGGACTCTGGGCGAGTCACATCACATCTCAGGAGCCCTGTAAAGCTTTTCCAGAGATGTCTGCTATCTGTATTGGTTGATCTTTGCCCTCCAGTGTGTCTATGCGCATTTATTTACAGATACATACACATGTACATATATATGTATCTATCATATACACATACACACACACATATATATATTTATACACACATATATATGTATATACCCCCACACATAAATTATTAATTTCTAATCTGTCCTTTGTGTCTTTCTACTATTACAACACTGGCCCATGAGAACTCTGAAGACCAAAGATTCTCTTCAACTCAGTGAGAATTAAGGATTTACTATATGCCAGAGACTGTAGTAAGACATAAAAAGAAAGAGTCTTGCCTTCAAGAAGCTGATCCTTCACTGATGATCAGCATTTAGGGAGTTGAAATGGAAAAATGAAAACGTTCCAAAGGTTCTTGTAACCATTCGGATTTCCATTAACATTCAATAGCATAATTAGCTCCAATCGTGAAAGTACTCCCTATTCCAAGTGCCAACAAACTTTTAGTTCGGTTTCCACTCCACTTCTCATGTCGTCACTTATGGCCGGTTCAGCCTCCCTCCCTGCTTCAGCTAACTTATTCTAGCAGAACAGAAATGCATTTTGGTTGGTTTGTTCCCCACTCAATACCCCAAAGGTAGGGAGGGTGCTTTTTACCTGGAAAGGAAATGTGAATAAATGCTTCACTATTTCATATGCATGAGCATTTCAATACTTCCCTTTCTTTATTCTATAATCAGGGCAAAAGAGAAACTTCCTTTTCACAATGAAAGTGGATTGAAGAGAACAGCTGTTCTCAGGGTTCGGTCTTGGTCTGAGCAGGTTCTCAGAATGATGCACAATTCACTATTAGGATGAATTACATCTTCATTTGGGAATCCTTACAGGATTCCGTGGGAAACAGTATTTTGAAGTAAATTAAAGAAAACTAGGCTAAAGAAAGTCATTGGTCAGCTGAGGCATTTTGAAGAAAAGTTATCTGGATAGGGAAGGGGATTATAAAACATGCCTTATCATTGTGCCTTATCATACCCTTTGACCCAGGAGAGCCATTACTGTGTTTGTATCCCAAGGAAAGCATAAAGGAGGGAAAAGTATCCATAAGTGCAAAAATGTTTGTAGCAGCCTTTTTTATAGTGGCAAGGAAGTGGAAACTGAGGGGATGCCCATCAGTTGGAGAATAATGGAATAAGTGATGGTATATGAATGTTATGGAATATTATTGTTTTGTAAGAAATGATCAGCAGGATGATTTCAGAGAGGCCTGGAGAGTCTTACAGGAACTGATATTATGTGAAGTGAGCAGAACCAGGAGATCATTATACACGGGAACAAGATTATTTGGTGATCAATTCTGATGGATGTGGCTCTCTTCAGCAATGAGATGATTAAGACCAGTTCCAATTGTTCAATGATGAAGAGAGCCATATACACCAGAGAGAGGACCATGGAAACTGAGTGTGGTTCACAACAGAGCATTTTCACTCTTTCTGTTGTTGTGTGCTTGCGTTTTGTTTTCTTTCTGTTTTTTTTTCTTTTTGATCTGATTTTTCTTGAGCAGTATGATAAATGTGGAAATATGTATAGAAGAATTGCACATGTTTAACAGATAGTAGATTACTTGTTGTCTAGAGGAGAGGATGGGGAGAAGGGAGGGAGAAAAAAATTGGAAAACAAGGTTTTGCAGGGGTGAATGTTAAACTATACATATATTTTGAAGATAAGAAGCTTTAATAATTAAAAACAAAAATACCTTATGAAAATTTTTTGGAGGAATTGGCGCTATAAAGGATGTGTCCAAAGAACTCGGGAAGTTTAGACATGAGAACAGAAAACATAGGTAGGCCATGACAGATGTTTTCAAATACAGAAAGGGATATTGTAGTGGAAAAACTTACTGTGTTTCATCTTTGATGGAGAACCAGGAGCAATGAATGGAAGATACAATACAGCAGATTTAGGCTCTTTGTTATTTGTTGCTTCAGTTATTCCTGATTCTTCATAATCAATATTGGAGTGATATTGAAGTGGTTTGCCATTTCCTTCCGCAACTCATTTACAAATGAAGAAACTGAGGCAAATAGGGTTAGGTGACTCGCTCAGGGTCAAACAGCCGGGAAGTGTCTGAGGCCAGATTTGAACTGGAGGATCAGTCTTCCTGATTCCAAGCCCGGTGCTTCATCCATTATATCATCTGGCTGCTTCATTTAAGCTCTATATCAGGAACAATTTTCACAACAATTAGGGCTGCTCCAAAGTAGAATGGGGTGCCTGGATGGGTGGTGGGTTCCCTTTCCTTAGAAGTTTTCTCATTGGCTGAATGACTACTTGTTGGTGATCATATACAGGGAATTCTTGGATTTCTTTTTCTTTGTTTATTTTCTTTTGTGTGGGTGGGACAAATAAGTGTATGGCAGAAATGGAGAACAGACTTAGGGAAGGAGAGAGAACTGGGAGGCTATTGCAATCATCCAAATGAGTGGGGATGAGAGTCTGATCAACAAGGTAGTACCTGTGTGGGTAGAGAGAAGGGGACAGGTATAAGACTTATAATTATGAAGGAAGATTTAAGATTTGTGTCCATGTCATATATGCATACATAGGCTACAAAAGGTGTTAAGAAATCACTTTTTGGATTGTCAATAAACTTCGACTTAACTCTAGTAACTCAATTTATATTCTAAATGAGATACTTGTTCAATATCCAACTGGTGGACAGATTACTGGCAGAGGTAAGTGATGCCAATCTTGACTTCCTCATTATAAATAGATACTATATGCCAAAAAAACCAACAATCCACAAAGAAAATAATTTCATCTATGCTCAACATCGTTTGCTGAGGAAGTGGTACAGAACTTCTACAAAGACCCAGATAAGATTCTCTGGATTAAACGAACATATTGTAGGATACTTGGTGGATTCAATGCAAGGGCAAAAAAAGGGTCGATTGGGGTAATGGATATGGTACATTACAATTCAGGAAAAAGGAATGAGAGAAGACAAGGATTGTCAATAAAGTTGAAGTTTCATGTTTCTATAGCTTGAGGACTTCCTCCAAAAAAAAAGTGATGATAGATACTAGACACTGGGTGAGCACACAGTAAGAAGACAAAGTAAAAAATAGATTTTGTTTTAGCAAACACAATGTTGCAATTATTTCTAAGTCAGCTATCTATATACAAGTTATCATCAGTTCATCACAGCAAACATCAAAATCAGTAAAAATAAAAGAACAAGAAAAGGGAATGATAATGCAAAAAAAGATGATAGAAGATTTAAATAACTTAATGCTGAACTTTAAATCATTAACTGAAAATAAAAATGAGGATATGGACAGCAGAAATGACAAACACCAGCAGTAAATGGTTTTATCCAGAAATTTAGTCAACGTCAATTAATTGTTATAACAAAGAGACCCCAAAAATCCCCAAATGCACTTAAATCAGCTAAACTCTGGCTTACTGCTCAGACAGGGCAAGATGACTTTCAAAGGTAATCCAAAGATAGACTATAAAGTCACCTGTAAAAATTTTGTAAAGAGTAAGGCATAATTGTAAGCAGTAATGTCTTGTAAAGCAGGAAGAAGCAGTGGAGGGTAAAAGCAATTTCAAGACATTTTGGCAAAAGAGTCAATTAAGTCATCCCAAAGCCATATGAGGACAAAGATGGAAGCAAGACCTCAAACAAATGAAAAATGGAAAAGATTTGCATATATCACTGTTGCAATACCAGAAGCCCCCTATTTGCTGATGACGCCATGCTGACTGCGTCAAGCCCCAGAGGAGAAGGATCGGGAATCCCTCAAAAGAATTTGGTCTGTATATATACACAACATATACGAAGTGGATGAAGCATGTCTAATGCCTAGATTTAAACCCACATTTGTATATAAACTCTATAGAGCCTGTTCATGATTACATGTATCTGGGAATAATAGTGCAGATGGACAGTGAACTGGGCCCAGAGCTGAAAACAAAAAGTAGCCCAGATTGCCATCAGGAAGCTACATAGCTCTTGCACTGACTCCCGATGAAAACTAATACCCATCTTTTCAATACTAATACTATCTCAGCGTTTCTATAGTTCAGTGAGACAGGGAATCTGTCTCCACTTAATGAAAAGGAGTATGAAACAGAAGGCAATGAAGAAAAGTATGGTGGATATGAGCAGGTTGTAACATAACCAATAGAAGAGATCCCACTAAAATCATATGATTAGAAAAAAAATGGTTTGGAAACATGGCAAGAAGAAGGAATAACAAGTAGTCAGTCATATATCCCAAAGAGATATTAAGGAAGGGAAAGGGACCTGTATGTGCAGGAATGTCTGTGGTAGCCCTCTTTGTAGTGGCCAGAAACTGGAAACTGAGTGGATGCCCATCAATTGGAGAATGGCTGAATAAATTGTGGTAATTGAATGTTATGGAATATGATTGTTCAGTAAGAAATGGCCAGCAGGATGATTTCAGAAAGGCCTGGAGAGACTTACAAGAACTGATACTGAGTGAAATGAGCAGGACCAGGAGATCATTATATACTTCAAGAACAATACTATATGATGATCAATTCTGATGGACGTGGCCCTCTTCAACAACAAGATGAACCAAATCAGTTGCAATTGATCTGTAATGAACAGAACCAGCTATCCCCAGGGAAAGAACTTTGGGAAATGAGTGTGGACCACAACATAGCATTTGTACTCTTTCTGTTTTTGTTTGCTTGCATTTTTGTTTTTCTTCCCAGGTTATTTTACCTTCTTTCTAAATCCGATTTTTCTTGTGCAACAAGATAACTGTAGAAATATGTATACATATATTGTATTTAACATATACTTTAACATATTTAACATATATTGGTCTATCTGCCATCTAGGGGAGGGGGTGGGGGGAAGGAGGGGAAAAGCTGGAACAGAAGGGTTTGCAAGGGTCAGTGCTGAAAAATCACCCGTGCATATATCTTGTAAATAAAAAGCTATAAGAAAAAAAGAAAAATCTGGAACACAAGGTTTTGCCAAAGTGGATGTTGAAAATTATCTTTGAATGTATTTGGAAAAATGAAATACTACTTAAAAAAAAACAAGTAGACAACCAGAAGCCTTCATTCATCCATTTAAGAGAAGGCAAGAAAGGCCTTTGGTATGTTCGGTAGACTCCCTGTAGCAGAGTTGTAGGACCGTGTTGCCAAGAATTACACATGCTACAAAGACATGAATGAGTAAGTAATGATCCTATTGTTGAAGGGAGCTCTAAAACCAATGAGATAAGACTCCTTTGAGCATGTGTTTGTATGTAAGATGAGAAGTTGGTCCCCAAACAAACTCCCTTCCCTCATATAATCACAGATAATGAGGTACTAATTTAAGTATCAAGTTTTATACACACACAACACACACATTTCCAGGTTGTCAAGCTTCTCCATTTGCTACATTTTGAGTTCCTAACGAAGACTATGGGTGACTGTGCTATTTTTGTAGAATTAATTCCTGCTAACAATCTAAACTCCCTTTAGTCAGAAAATAGCAGTAGGAGAGTCTTTGAAGTCGATAAAGATGGACATGGTCTGTGTCTTTAAGGCCTACATTTTGAAGCAATCGGTTTTTAATTTATACTTAAGCAGATTCTTCCTCCCGAGATGCAAGGAAACATTCTTGATCCTTCAAACCCCTTTTGCTACCATAGACTTGCTTCTCAAAACAGAATCTTTAATTAAAGAGATAGCTGCCTAGATGTTCTGCTACTGAAGCCTCTGGCCTAGATAGACTGAGGTCCAACATAGAGACCCTGTTGTATAGCGTATCTTAGCTTCCCAGGGAGAAGGGAGTCTTCGCCCATCAGTCAGTCCCGCTTTTCAATTGTGTTCTGAAGACTGAGTGAAATGAAAATTGTAAAACGTGACAAAGAAGAAATGGCAAGGTAACCCAGTATTATGTCCAATGGGACATGACAGACGTGGGAATTGTGACTTCACAGGAACTGTCAGAAAATCCGAACTGTGGAAAGAAAAAGGATTACACATGAACCGGCTGATATGATTCTTACATGGTATCATTATTTCTATATTTAGAGAGAGAAATTTTCAGATTTTCTGGGAAAATCTTGCCCCGTGGTTACATCCTGCAGGATATTGGATATTTGTTTTTTTCCCCTTCATATATTTTACTCCTTGGGAATGTTTTCTCATAAATTTAGATTGCGCAGATGCTCCAGACAATTGAAATGTCTACAAATAGAGTTCACAACCATTGTAAATTTAGAATGAAATTCACACATGACTTAAGATTTTTATTTATGTAGGTTGATAACATTCACTTTAATCAATAGTTTTATTTGGACAGGGATTATACAATGCAATATACATTTATTTTTCAACTCCCTTTTCCCATTCTCTAATTTTGTTACTGCCTCTCACTGTCCTTTAAATAATTGAAGGAACTAGTTTTTTAAATTGGTTTGCTTGGAAAAATTAAGTGATTATTACACCACAAACATTTCGGTGTGCAATTCATACCTTCCCAATATTGGAAAAATTACATACTCATGGCAATTTCGGATTTGATTATCTAGATTACCCTAATCTGAATAAAGAGAGAAGTAAAACTCAGTTTTCCTCAGTTAAAAACAATTAACTTCCTTTTAAAATGTGACTGGATAAAAATGTTATATCATTATGATACCATGGAGTCTTGGAGCCCCAACAGTTAAAAAAAATAATCTTTTAGACACTGTGGTATCTTTAGATATGGCCAACAAAAAACTGGATGAATTGGAGTTTTTTTCTTATGACCTTACAGATTGGTTTCCCTTATCCAAGGAACACCGATATCCACCAGACAAGTTATAGTAGCCACATTGTTTCTTCTGTCAAGGCTAGTTTTATTAGTAGCATTCGGAGATATATACATATGTGCTAGATATATAAATGATACATACTCTCAATAGTTTGAGATTAGAAAAAAAGCATTAAGACTGAATCATTTCCTACTACTCAAGAAATGAGGACATTATAGTAACATAAACTCGTCCTATCTCTGTGATGATTTCCCATTGTGATGATTCCAGAGGGTTGAGTTTAAAAGAGAGAAATCCAGATTTATCTGATGATCTAGAAAAGAACAGTTTGCCAGCAAGCAAAATAGTTTGTGTTTTAATCCTGATCCTAACCTGATAGAGTTTATACTCTAGCAGGAGTGACACATATATAAGAACTACAACACAGTAGTTAAAAGTACATTATGAGAAGTACAAGGAGCACAAAAGACAGAAACATCATTGCTTGTTGAGGGAACATGAAGCTTTAGCAATTTATGGGCTCTAATTACATAAAGAATGTGTGTTCCTTGAGGGCCAGGATCAGGCCATTTAGTTTGTTAATAAAATGCTCTGCTTCTGGGAAGGTTGAAGAATTCTAAGCTGCAATGGGTTAAACTATCAGGTGAGCAATATGGCAGACCCCAGGGCTGGGAGCCTAAGAAATTTTTTCAATATATATATATATATTTTTTTCAATATATATATATATATATATATATATATATATATATATATATATATACATACACATACATATATTGAAAATAGAACTTTTAAAAAATTCAGATTTCCAGATTCTCTCCCTACCTCCCTCTTCTGAGAAGGCAATCAATTTGATATAGATTATACATGTAAAATCATGCAAAACCTATTTCCTTATTAACCATATTGCAAAAAAAAGCCCCCCCCCAAAAAAAAAAAACCCAAGAAAAATAAAGAACATAAACAAGCCTGCTCACATCTTCATTCAAACTCCATTAACTTCTTTTTCTGGAGGTGGATAGTATTACTCATCACAAGTTCTTCAGAATTTTCTTGGAACACTGCATTACTGAGAAAATGGGCAAATGATTTACAGGTGATCACTCCCTTTCCCTTCTCTCAGTACATCCCTTTCTCACCACTTCATTTTTTTAAGATCATTCCAACATCACCAATTCATATCTTGCTTTCTAAACACTCCAAACATACCCACCCCACACACACACCTTCCAACTTGCCTAATAATGATAAAGTTCAGTTTAACTTTGTTAGGATGTTTTTTTTCCCAGTTTACCTTTTTTATGATTCTCTTGAGTCTTGTGTTTGAATGTCAAATTCTCTATTCAACTCTGATCTTTTCATCCGCAAATCCTCTATTGTATCCACACAGGGACCTTGTTGCCCTGTAGCCACAAGAACTGGTGCCCCTCTTGGCCCTGAAACCAGTTTCTCTGCTCTCCTATGGCAGAAAACTCATTTCTGCTTGGAACTGGGACCAGGTTCCCTACTTCCTTGTGAGCAACCACAGGCACTCTTCTCCTCTCTGCAAGTGTCATCATGATTTGAGGCTTTATTTGAAAGGTGTTTGGAGGAGATTTGGGAAGACTTCAGGTGAATTCTTGCCTCCACTCTACCATCTTGCCTCTGTGCGCAGCCTCGGTGTTTTTTAATCTGTCAAATAAGTAATAATTAAAGCATCTGACTCATAAGATCAGTGTGGAAAACAGATGAAATAATTCATCAATAGTACCTTACAAAGCTCCAAGTGGGTGATGTGAACTATTATAGTTAGAAAATTACATATAATTATAATATATCCATTATAATTATATAAAATATAGTAAATATAATATTAATTATAAGATTAGAACTAGAATCCTCATAAATATAAATCATATTAAATAATAACATTGGATTTTCTTATATTATGTTTTCTCTAATAATGTATGTTAAATTATAATTATAATAAATATAAATTATATTAAATAACAAATGTACGCTATTGCCGATTCTCTTTTTAACCCAGACTTGTGTCCCCAAGCAGGTGTTTGGCCAAGAGTTGTGAACCGGTGAAGTAAGCACATATACTTTTTTTACCTTGCATCACTGACGCCTTCCACTAACCTCCAAACTGGAGCAACTTCTAGCTGAGCTGCTAAAAGAATGAAGCAAGGACTCAGTATGACTTGCAAGGCTTTTGTGTGTCAGCCAGTGGAATCAGTAGAGTGTGAAATGAGAGTTTAGCTTCACCCAACCTAACAATGACTGATTTTCGGGGACTTAAACCTCAGCACATTCATTATGTTTGTGGCTATTTGGAGAGTGGACCCGGATACTGTGATAAATAACAATTGCAGCCAGTGAGAATTTCAAGTCTCATTGGCTAACAAATAGCCCAAACCTTGACCTTCTTCTAGGGTTGACATCCAGCATCACCAATCTGGAGCAGGTGACTAATCATACCAGGTATCCTGTTTTCCTAAAAGCTTTGAAGGATCTGTTTTTCCAATGACCTTCAAAGGATCATGAGATCATTAATGTAGAGGGTGAATGATTCTCAGAGGTTATATGGCTCAAGCCTCTTATTTTACAGAGGAGACACCTCAAATCCAGAGAGATCTCCCCCAGATAAACTAGCATATGAATACTGGTCCTTTGACTAGAAATTCAAGGCTGTATACCCTGTACCACCCTCAACTCTCTCTTCTTTTCATTTCTCCCTATTTTGACAACCCAAAATCGGAAAGCCAGGTGAATGTTGCTCTTCATGATATTTCTGTCACATTTCTCTATGCAGTTTGGTAGTGCTTCTCAATCACAAACCCCGTGATCTTAACACACTGATTCGCTACCAAACAGATGAGGAAGGATTTCTACCAAACTTTCTGCAAACAGATGAAGTAGGATCATGTTGCCGGCACTTGAACGATGAAGGGGGTCAAGGGACCACCATTTCTTTTACAGATTTCAAGCAGCAAATAAATGACTCTTTTCCCCTCCAAATAGTTTGCATCCCACAAGTCGCTTGGAAAATGAGTTTTTCCTCCTTTCCTTAGCCCCTCTCCACCCTTTTCTCCTACAAAATCAACTATGAGAAAGGACATTTTCCAAAGAATATGTGTGGTGTTGAAATATTAAGTAAAAACTTCGAACATCACACTTCTTGATTCTTTCTTCCTGATGCAAGACTAAGATTGCCATGCACAGAGTCTCAGGGAAACAAGTGAAAAATCCGTGACTTCTTCCTTAGAGCGTATCTTTCTTGGCAACTACTCTTCTGTACAGATCGCTGCTAGAGAGAGCAATCCCAGTTTCCTATGTTTTCAGATGATTAATAGTCCAATCTGCAGATGCAAGTTCGAGAGGAAAAATCTGGCAATGGAAAGTCTAATTCGATGAGCTGCAATATGACTGGTCACCACTGGAAGCATCAGAATTTTCTATGCATTGATTTCTCCACATTTCTTGCAACAAACTTTCCAATTTATTTGATTGATTGACCCTTTGAATTACAGTACACATTTATTTGAATGAAGTATTCACACGGTCAAATCAATATACAGCTGCTTCTTGCATTAAGTACCATTTTAGAAAGTGTTATCGAATCCCCATAGAAGTGAAGTGACATGATAGATTTCATTTCTAGGTGAATTAGAGAAAATAAGAAAGAAAGAATTCCAAATGTGGCACACTGTTTCATAAGAATGGGATGAGCCCTGCAATATATCCATCTTGGAATATTGTTTTTAGCCTAGCCACAATCTCACTTTGGTATCGTTGTTCTTCAACAACTCTGTATCTAAGTAATGAGTATTAATTAATAAAAATTTGTGACACACAGCATCAATCACTATGGATGGAGGCATATTTGAGGGAATGGAATTACTGCTTTAACTTTACTAAAATGGCAGAGGAGCCTAGAAGAAGGATAGATTTACACAAGTTGCAGTTGCTCTGATTACTAGACATTTAGAGATCTTTAATGTGATTCTCAATGATGCTACAGAATTGAAATGGCTTCTGGAGATGATATGCAATTGACTAAAGAGATTATCCCGAAACATGGGATGGAGAGAATTGGGTTTCTGAGAATTCCACTCTGGCAGGTACACCGTTAAATTACCCTGCTGGATAAACCACACGAAGGCCGTGTTTTCAAGATATAGATATAAATATAGGCAAACATATTCAATTTCAACAAGGGGGAAATAGTCAAACAGGTCATTCAGCATCACGTATGTCAAACAACTATTTCACTGACTGCATTTTTAATTTTTTAAAAAAAATCCAGTTATTTGTATATTATGGAGGCATAGCCCATGTTATATACAAGAAGATTAAAAAAACTGTTATTAGGCAAGTCATCTAACAATATTATTGAATTTTAGAAGATTATTTAATAACCAAGTTGCAAAATGGAAGCACTCAATCAATCATACACTGCATGAAAGCAAACAGTCATCAACCTCCCTTCTTTGAGTCAAAGGGAAAGGTTAACAAAACTTTTTTCTTAAGTTTCCCAGACAGCCTCTTTTCATCACAGATAAAGACACTGGGAATATTCAATCTGTATTTTCAAACTAGAGTCCCCGAGGAAACAAAGAATTAATGCAAACTGCCCAAACTATCCACAGCTCTGAAGGTTTTGTTAATGGTAATAGAAAAATTATTCCAAGATTTAGATGGGATTGCAGTTGATGACTTTCAAAGTTCTGGAATGGCTATTATTGCAAAATATTAAATAACAGCTAAAATTTAGTTTACCGAGAAGTGGACAAAGAATGAGAGAAGCAGCATGTATTGTTTTCTTAAAAGCTGAAAATCGTTCTTGATTGTGATGGGGAGGGAATCGGTACCTTCCAGAGTATACTATACGTGATAAAGTACTTAGGGTCTTTGCCAAATCTCAGCTGCTGTGAGATTAATTATTGTGACTACTCTTGATAGTTCCTATAGATTAGAGTTTTGATAAAAGGTTCCCTTCAAATGCTAAAGTATCTGTGTCTAGATGGTATTTTGAATTTGAGTGAAGAAAATTTTCATGTCTGGGAATATCTCTAGAGTTAATTTTTTTTATATTTTCTTCTCTGCCAGTAGAAATGGACCTAAACAGGATTTGAATGAACTGCTTGCTCAGTAACTAGGAAAGTGAATTCCACATCAATGACCCCAAGGGACTGATGTTCTTAGTTCCCAAAGATGCTCCATCCCATGAAGGAATCCGGTGGTACAAAAATATTATTTCTGTTTTTGAATCTGCCTTCAGAGAATTGAACAGATCACATAGAGATCTTTTCACTCTGTCTCTTCTAATGAAAATGCTTTTTTTTGGTTAAGAATCCAAGATCCAGATTAGAAAAGAATGATTAATTGGGCATAAAAAACACAGCTCTTCAGTTCAAGGAAACACACTAGAATGTGGGAATGGAGGACTACACTGAATGATTACTTTGAAAAAGTGCAAGTACAATTGGCAGGGCACACAGACCTGGAGGCTTTTCAGGACTGCTTTTCCCACCCACAATCTGCCCGGTTTTGAACAAGTCACAGAATCTCAACTTCCTCATCTAAAAAAATATGAGCATTTTACTCCCTCATCAAAGTCTCATGGAGAAAGCTTGGCGAACTGCAGAAGGGACAGAGCAATGGCTTCTGGGATTCTTTGAAGCCTCTTAAGCAAGTAATACTCGCATCAGCAACTTTCCAGCAACAGACTGCTGGGATTCTGGCTCGATGTCAAGCAACAAAATATAGTAGAGCATTCATTTATTCATTCAAAGAAAACATTTACTAAGTGCTCACTGCAGAAAGAACTCTACACAAGGCTTTGAGGGACACACAAAGATAAATAAGGTCTGTCCCCTACTCTCAAGGAGCTTATTATCTATTCTCCCAAAAGCCTCAAAAAAGATTAATGGAGTCAAATTATCTTTGAGGCTAATTAAATTTCCAAGTTGTCTCGTGCTTCCCACCCTGAAAGAGTTATCCATATTATTCTATTCATTACCAAGTCCTTGCATTAATCTCTGCCTATTCCTGTTTTCTGGGGGGGAAAACAGATCGAGTACTGAAGAAAACCATGAATTCAAAGGAAGCACTCAAGTGTCCAAAGAAAAATATGACCGAATATGGAGGGCAAGATCCTCTTTTGAACTTACAAGTGGGCCGGGGACTTTCCAGCAGTCCACTTGGGAGAGGCCCAGGTAAAACTAAAGAGCACTCTCTCCTTTGGCTTTCAAGCTTTCAAAGCGGTTCTTTGTGCCCCCACTTCTCCATTATGCATTTAGTCTCCACAATTTTCATGTGGGCTTCACTCTTTATTCCTCCTTGATGGGAACCAGCTGAGAAAATTCAGGAACTGAATGGGCTAAAACAGATGGTTGTCTAAACAAAGGAGAGTTTCAGGTAGCTCCCCTCAGGATTCACCGAATCTGCCTTTTGGGGAAAGAGTCCCTTTGCTCCTATCTTCCGAGTTCCTCCCTAGCACCCTCTGGGAAGCCTTGATTCCCCCATCTATGAATGGTTGTGATTTCCTTATATACGGTCAGGTCCAGCTTCAGATCTCAAATCTCCAAGCAGAAAAGAGAAGACAAGAGCTCAACAATTCCCCCCAACCCACCCCAAAACATCTCACCTTCACCCTAACCTCCAGGTAACTATTGGAAGCTAGGATCAAAAGTCCTTTACTTGGGCCCCAGAAAACTACTCTTTTCCTGGCCTCCAGGGCAGCTCTTTCTAGTCACAGAAGGGGGAAATCTGCTGGTGACCAGAAAGACAAACTGTTGGGGCTGACACCAATGGCCATGATGTAGGATCTGGAACTCATTTCGGATCAGTGACGTAGAGTATTTACTATGTGCTTCTTAGGTACCAGATGCTGGTGATTCAAGCAACGGAAAGGTCCTGCCCCAAAGAAGTTCCCATTCTGATGGAGGGGACGATATACCGATAAACATCCAACCTATATACAGAAAGAGAAGGTCATCTCTGAGGGAAGGCACTAGAAATGGGGACACAAGGAAGGCACAAGGCCCTGTCACCCTAGGGACAATACGTGGAAGGTCCAGCTTCCAGGAAATAACTTATTGAGTCTTAGGCAACAGGCAAGAAGAATCTTCCTCAACTAAGATGACAATTAGCCTTAGTGGCTAGAACAGGGCCCTGGGGTCACAAGGGCCTAAGTTTGAATTCTAACACAAATATTAGACAGGTGACCCTGTGCCAAGCATTTAAGCCCTCTCGTCCTGTTTCTCTGTCTGTACATTGGAGATGATAGGACAAGGTTGTTGAGATGGGCGAATGCCAGACGAGGTCCAAAATGTTTTGCAAATCTTCAAATGCCATTAAAAGGTTACCTATTCTGCACATTTGCAGAACTTTCCCAGAGAGTGCTGGAAGAAGAATGGCGATGATCTCCGATTGCTCTGCTCCATTTAACTGAAATTGGGAAGAGCTGTGGTCCTCCTAGTCTACAGGAGACAATGATGTGTTCGAAGTACAGAAATGGTGTCTGCAAACTGGCTGTAGCAGTTTAAAAACAGGCTTTGCTTTTGTATTCATTGTCACTATAATAAAGGCTACATCCCTTGTAGACATGAGCCCCAAGTGTTACTGTGCAATTAAAAACCAAAAAAGTCACTCAAAGGAAACATTTGCCACCTCCCGATTCATAAACACTCCTATTCTTCAGGCAAGGCTCTTTTTGATTATAAACATTTTTGGACAAACATGAGAATTAGAGGTAGTGTGGTTCATTGATCAGCGGGCATTTTCCCAACTCAGTGCAAAGACATCAATGAAATACCCTCTTCCCTGAAGGAGCACTACCGAGTGGCCTTCTTGAGCTTTTTAGTGTCACTGACTTCATCTGGCATCCCAGTGAAGCCCATAGATCGGAATGATATTTCTGAGTAAATTGTAGAAAATACATAGGATTATGAAGGAAAGCAATGAAGATGAAATAGTTACCGACACAAGGATTTAGACAGTAAAAAAAAAATACAGAAGTCATACATAATTGGAATAATGGACTAAATAAGACACTGAGAGAATTAACTTGTTTTGGAAGGAAATGTAGTTATAGCAAGACCCCAAAATATCCCTATCCTCAACACAGAGATGTAGTAAATATGGAAAGCAGAAGTTCAATAAAAAGGTAAATCTTGAAAAAAAAAGTTACCCACATGTTAAAAAAAAAAACAAGTTCACAGACACCAAATTAAGATCATCTATAGTTGAAATCCCCTCTCAGTACCCCATACAACTCACTAAGCCTCTCAGTTGCAGAGCAATTGTTGATTTGCTTTGATAGAAATTTCATTCTATTAAGTTCCTTATACCAAAAGAATCGTGCATGCAGTTTACAAAAGAGAGGGGGAGAGAATACCTCTAGTAGAAAGGGGATAATGGAAGCCATCAAGCAGAGTCTTTCCCTGAGTCTTAATTGAGATAGCCTAACTTTGCTCTAGAAAAATAAGCAATTGTGATGATAACAATGACTATGGCCTGAGACAAGTCACTTTCAATCTCATGGATGAAATGAAGAGGGGAGGGAGACAGGATATATTAGCTCTTAGGTCTCTACATCCATGATCTTCTGCTCCAAGTCCCTAGACCATGGCCTAGCCAAGGAAACTGAAAATGAAGAGAATCGGGGTTTGGGGGGCCAAAAGTTGAGTGGATGTTCTTTCCATAGCTCACAAGCTAGCCTTCCGTAGGGAGGTTATACCTCCTCTCTTCTTTTCCCTATCCTTCTTGGATTTTTACATTAACCCCATCCCCGTTCCCCTCCACGGCAGAAAACAGCTAGGAAAAAAAGAAAGTGTTTGCGCTGAGTGAATTTTTGCAGGCAAGTTATAAATCCTTGAAATTAAGAGTTTATAATGGAAATGCTGACACAACCTTAACTTTAGCAGTTTGAACAGCTCCACTATAATAAATCAGTCACTTGTCTTGTGTTCTACAAATCAAAAACTTGGAATGTAAATCATGCTTTTAAAAGCACTTTTTCATAAATCAGCTATGCAGATCAACACTAGAAATAATATTTTGGCAGTAAATTACATTTTGCATAGAAATGCAAGCTCACGGAGAGTTCACTGAGTTACTTTAAAATGACTTAAGTTCTATTTCAGGGGTGCTGGCAAATACCTCTCCCAAAGTTGCTCCTCTCCTCACTAACACCTTCAGTCTCCAAGTCTTGGCAGAAGCCAAACTTCAGAGATCAGGAAACAGATTGTAAATGCTGCAGTATTTTGCAAAACCCCAAGACCACCTAACTCTGACCTTTAGTGTATTTTGTGGGAAAGTCCTGGCAGAACACATTCATACACAAGATGCTCAGCTCTACCGCAAGAAAGAAACACATGAAGGAAAATGGTTCTTTCAAAGGTCACCCGTTAAAAACCAAAGGAAGGAGGTGCCAAATGGCTATTTTCAGATGTTTATAGGAAAGTATTAATCTCCTGATTATCTGTGCCGTTGGCCTCACGGTGTGGTTTTTGTTGGTGTCGATGGTGGTAATGGTGTTGTTTTCAATACAATTTCCACTAGGTTCCCTCCAAAGTAGAATCACACAATGCTAATAATCATAGTGGTCATTGAATATGGTCTCTGGTGAGAGGTACTGTTGTAACTGTGGTGTTCTTATAACCACAAAGAATCTCTCTTATGGAATTAAAACTGTGCTTTGCAGAATAAGAAATACAAAGTGAACCCAAAAGCACCATGTTTTTATTATTGAGTCCATCTCTATTTAATAAATCTTATTGTTTTATCTTCTTTATTTGTTATTTCCTTCCAATAGAATCGAATCTCCCTGAGGGCAGAGGATCTTTCCTTTTTTTCCTTTGCATCATCAGCATTTGCTACAGAGCTTCCAAAGAGAACTACTTAATTATCATTCCTACTAGCCACTGACTATCATTCCTAACTAGCACTAACAATCAACAGGGAATACACAAGAGATCTGGAGTTGACTGAGATATTAAAGATGACTAGAGAAGTAATCTAGACCACTGCCAACCAACCTGTGGGCCAAGGACCACTGAGCTCTCGCCGGGGTACCACGAATCCTTGCATGTACCAAGCATTGCCATTTTAATCTGTTTTTGGAAACAATGAAATCTTCAGGGCAACTCAGTGGAATAAATGAACAAATATGTCTTCTGTGGACTAAATAACTATCCTACGTATTTTTTTATCATTTTTAAAAGGTAGAAGATGTCATTGTGCTGAATTCAGAGTAGCTTTTTTGCTGAATGCATTTTTCCAATCAATGGTTAATACATGGAGCTCTATGGAACTGCTTGATGTTTTCAAAAAGGGGATCCCAAACCTAGAGGGAAGATTTGTTGAACAAGATGATATTCTTTTGAGGACCGTTCAGCTTCTCCTTTATGTGTAGAAAACACAAGCAGTATGAGTAAAAGATGAAGGATACAGCTCATCGGTTTACAATAGACCTTTGGAAAATTATGATAACAGCTCATACCTGGAGAAATCTCCAATAAGGCTGGATTAAAAACTCGATATTGCGAGACCAAGAATCCTTAATTCAAAAGAGTTCAGTGTCTGAAGTCTAAAGGCACAATTCACCTAGTATATGGCAGAACTGGAGCAAACAAACATCTTTTAACTCCAAGTTCAGTCTTCTTCCCCTGTTTCATCAGACTGCGGAAATTAGCTACTCTTTAATCATTAATGGAGACAGAAGAAATCTCACTGACAGAGCCAAGTAATTGCCAAGGGTGATAGAAGTAAGGGGACTGAAAACTATAGGAAGGAAAAAAATTGTCATAAGGGAAGAAGGAGTGAATCGCAAAGAAGCGATGACAGCACATGAAAATGAATATGCAAAAGGAAGAGAACCAACATATAGAACTAAGGAAGGTGATGTGTTTGGGTGGCTAATCTCGTGAAACATTAGCTGAAGGGAAAAGGAGCCACACAGGCTGAGAGCTGGACAAAAGTATGTCAATAGCCCGGGGAATGAAATAAATGAAAGCAAACAAAAGATGCTCTAACTTATTCCCCACTATTTTTTTTTTCCTTTCAAAGAATCTGTATATACCATATATGGCTAACGTGAAACCCTGACGAATCTCTGCAATGAGAAATAAATACTCGTGGCATTGAATTTCACTGACCAGGGAAGAACAATTAACAAAACAGTGAATCTGCTCTCTGTTTACTTTTCTATCTGGCTTGATTATAGGTGTCAGCATACTTACATATGGGAGCAACCTGAGCCCCTTTTGTACTGTGGAGGCTGGGTAGAAATTCAAACATATTTTTATTTACTCATGACCACTAGATGATTTCATTAAAATCCAACAATCAAATGCCTCCTTTTGCTAATGGAAGTGTAAACAGGGTCCTAATGGATGAGCTTGTTCACTCTTACCTCCCATATATTGCCTATTAGCGTCTCCATGAAAGAAAATGTTTTTAAAGAGAGAGAGAGAGAGAGAGAGAGAGAGAGAGAGAGAGAGAGAGAGAGAGAGAACGAACAGGGGCTAAGTATGACTGGGGAAAGAGATGGGATGGCCCCCTGGAAAGGATAAGAGAAAATATGGAGCCATCCTGAGTGATATTCAGGTCCCTTTGAGATACTAACAAAAAAGAATAAAAGGGAAGGCTTTTTACTCATTAAGGGAAATCTCCTGTGGAGATTCTATGGGAAGCATAACACAGAGTGATGAGTTAGAGAGGGGCTGCTGTCTGCATAAGTGGATGCACTACTCAAATGGTGAAGCACTCAAAACATCAACATAACTTCCACATCTGTCTGTCTCTAACCTGGTCTATATTTTGCCTGGCAGATAATGTGATGGGTAAAGTGGAATATACTACAGTTTAGATCGGGGTTTCTTAAACTTTTTCCCACTTGTGACCCCTTTTTGCCCAAGAAATGTTTAGGTGACTCTGGGTATGTAAGTATATAAAAGAGGTATGGAAATCATAATTTCAGGATCCCCACATTCAGTTACAAGACCCCATATGAGGTCATAAACTCCAATTTAAGAAACTGGGATTTGGAAGAGCACAAAATTTTTGATGTATTATTCAAACGGAGATGACACTAGTCAGGCAACTATTATTTCCCAGACTCTTGACTCCTTTTCGGAACTGGGCTAGAATTTTGGGTTTAGTGTCTTCCCCGGAGTTTTAGGATATCCACTGTTGATCTAGCTACCTGGTTCCCAGTGACTCTGGACTTGTGCCTGAGACTCTACCAAAATGTGTAAGCGAAAGCACAAAATAACCTGTGCTGAAAAAGTGAATAGAATGCAAAAAGCAAACCATCTATTGTCTCTCTGTCAGCACGTCGGCCTACCGAAGTCATTGCCATCCAACTCTTAGCTAGTGTTTCGTTTTGTTGTTTATTTACTTTTTTCTCCCACTGCTTCTGTCATTCGTGGGATACAAAGAGATTTTCTCTACTAGTAGCATCCCAGTTAGCCATGAGACGGCAGAGGAAAGCAGCACAAAAGGAGAATTGAAGAGTTTGGCAAATGCATGCAGGGAACCCATACACCACCATCTCATTATAGGATGCTAATTGTCCACAGCTTGGGGTGGGAAGTGACAGCAATCACAAAGAAGTCTGCTCTTCAGGAAGGATTTTGGCACCCTTCGATGAGGTTAGCTATGAATTCAGCGAGTGTCCCGTAAGGTCCGGCAGTAGTTTAGCGGGCCTCCATCCGTAGCTTATAAATCAAGGATGAAGCACAAAGCTTCTCCTGCTCTTGAGTTCCCTGAAAATCTCCTTGGCTCCAGTGTGCTTCCCTGTGTCATCTGAGGAATAACACTCTGCAGACAATGCCTCTTTTTACATAAATGTTTCATTTGTAACATCTCAGAGGAAAGCTGCTTATCTTCCTCCTTAATTTCCTTTGGAGCAATTAAAATCAGAGACACATTCTGCATTACCATAGGCTGCATGAGCAGAGTGGGATTAGAGAAAAACAGTAAAACGACAAGAGGTTCATATCTCCCTTGGAAAGTTTCTTTGCCAACAGAGCTTAGAAACTTAAAGAATATTCAAGAGATTCTCTGGTGTGATAATTTTGAAGAGGGCCGAATCTGAAATGGGAAATGGGGCCAAATTAAGAAAAGAGCATCCTCTGGGTGGGCGCTTCTCCAGGTGTGGTCCAGGGAATCCTGGAGGTTTCCGAAACCCTTCCGGAGGATCTACACATTCAAAATTGGTCTTTATTTCTGTCACGGTAAATATCTATCAACATAACCTATGTAAACAAAAGATTCTTGGGACAGATCCTCAATAATGTTTAATAATCTAAGGGGATACTGAGAAGAAAAGTTTGAGAACCACTGAACTAGGCTGACTCTGAGTTCCTGGACTCGATGAGCAGTGGACAGAGGACTATAGAAAAAAAAGAGACAGAGAAGGAATGGTCGGGCAGGTAGAAGGAGGGCCAGGATGGAGCAGTATGACCAAGGGAGGAGAGGAGGAGGAGAGGGCAGTCTATGGAGAGGTGAAGTTGAATGAGATCCAGGAAGTAAACAGAAAGCCTAAAGACAACTAAAGTCACTGAAAGAGACAGAGAGCACTGGCGTTGGGGGGAAGGAATCGGCAAGGGGGTAGGTGAAGGCAAAGGCCCCGTGTGGGAGAAAATAATCCCATTCTTTTCTTCAGTTAGTTGGTTTCCTTTCTTCCTGTTGCAGAGAACAAAGCCCATCTCTTCTGTCTTCAAATATCTTTAGACACCTCCACAGTTTCTGGAAAGCTGTATTTCATAGAACTTTTGCAAAGCTGCATGAGAAACACACCCCCACACTCTGGAAGACCCAGTCTCTTCCATTCTCTTTTCAAAGCCTGCCTTTCCACCTGGAGCCTTTTGGGAGTTACAAGGTACGATTCCACTCGGGAGCAAATGTCAAAGTGGCAGTAAGGGGAGGAGGTACTTCATGTTTTAAATGGGTCCTGTAGGCTTGTAGTGATACCTCGTTCTGTCGCCTATAGTGATGACAGGAGGAGAAAAAAGTCAGTAACACTTTTGTTGCTGGGAATTCTGCCCTTCGTGTGACAAAGAATACTGCTTAAGAGTAGAACAGACTATGGACCAATGTCTGAATGTGCCTGGATTTTGAGAATGCAATAACTTATTGCAATTATCTATCAGATCAGCTTTGGTCTTCACCCACACACAGAACACTCAAAGGAATACTGACAGCACTAAGTCAGCCTTAACCAGTAACGTGTACTGGAAAATGGGATTTGTATTGTTTCTTTGGAAATTGTTGCCAAGTAACAAATGTTTGAGTGGTTTTGTTTTTACCTTCGTGGCACGCAGATGACCCTGGGTTTGGAAAGGCTGCACCAGCTGTCTAAATGGGTCCTAGCTGGAAAGGCTGTATCTGGTGTCTGAGGACCCACCTAATTAAGCAAGGAGATGTCCTGTTTGGTTTTTTGTTGTTGTTGTTGTTATGGTTTTTTGGCTTGTTTTTATGAAAGTAACCCCCGAAGCATGTAATCCAAAATGGTCCTCAGTTCTCATGATCCCTCTCTTCTATCTTAGTGTTAGGGGAAAAATGGAAAGAAAGGAGGCAGAAGATGGTGTGAACTGTCCACTTCCTGGCCTATGTCCAACCACCGATTTAATGTTTCATGCGCTTAATATGCCATCGCTTTGCAATGAGCAACACTCCTGGTGGAGGTGAAGCAGATCCCAATGAAATGGAAGACAAAGAGAAGATACAGCTAAATGGAAGGAAGACAGCTCTCAAAAAGTCCTTGGAAGAGCAGATAGAGATGGAGGTTTCTTGGCGGACTCAAAAGCCACAAGCAACATCATCTCACGGAACACTTGGGCCATCTCACCTTTCAGTGCCCGCAATGAGCATACGTGAAAAGACCACCATGAAGATGAACAGCTGAAGACAGCTTAAGAGGCAACAGCTGCTGTCCTCTCAGGCGCTCTCTTGGGCTCTTTTTCTCTCTTTCTCAGTGATCTCATCAGCTCCCATCCGTTCAATTATCACGCCTAGCAAAAGGACTCTCAAGTCTCATGTGTGCCCAGCCCTCTTGCCCGGATTCCATTCTCATACCACCAAGTGCTGGCTGGACATCACCAGCTGGATATGCCCATGGCTTCTCACACTCACCAGCTTCCAAAGTGGGGGTGGGGATAGGGAATTCATTTTGCACTTCCAGGAATATTCAGAACTGAAACAGAAGAGCCAGATGGAGCTTCCTATCTTTTATGGAAATTTGTGTGGGAAACCATTTCAACCAAAGAATGTGGTTAATTCATACGCAAATCCACAATGGAGTTGTAATTTCCTGGGGTGGGGATGGGGGTGGGGACTTCTGGTTTGGAAACTCCCATGACTGCCAATAACAATCTGTTTGGCTAAGTCCTGGGGCATTTACTGAGGGACACAAAGGCTAAGTGAGCTGCACAGGGTTATGAAACTAGTCAATATTAGAGGCAGATCCAAATACCAGCACTCCTTCCAGTATGATGATACAGCCTCGAGAGTTCAATAGTAATCTGGCATTGTCAGGATCCCAAAACACACCTGGAAAGCAAAGCTCTCGGAGAAAAACCCGTAATACCTATGATCTGCCAAA